>NW_026913683.1:587500-837500 GCF_034315485.1 Pezoporus occidentalis | reverse complement strand
TCCCTTCAGTAAGGTTTGGTCTAAACCCGATGTATATTAGGCATAACTGGCTATTGATGCCTACACTGTATGAGACAAGTTCTCCGCAATAGAGTTGAAAAGAACCCTATCCTCAGCAATACTTCCACCACCAATGTTTATTCCATATGACTCTGGTTAGATAGCTGTGTCTACTCTAAGATAAAATGCAGCATCTTCTATTTGCATGGACATTTCCTATGAAGATTCAATGCACAATTCCAGATCTTGAGCTTTTCCACTCAACTGTTTTCCAAGGACGTAGTAAAAAGAGCAATGAAACATCCCTAAATTACAAGAGTTCCTATGCTTCCAGTGTGCAGCATGACTCTTTCAGCAACACAGAAGAATCTCAGCATACACCCTAAATAAATTGCAGCTGTAATGGCTGTTGGTTAAATAGGATACTCCCAAAAAGCAGGGGGCCAGTTACAGAATGTCGCAAAATGGACTAAACAGGCATCCTGATATCCTCTATGTTCTTTCTTTCTTATTCCTAGTTGGGGTTTTGGAGGGAATAGAAGGAACAAGTTAGCACCCTTGCTGTTTTACCTGTTTTATTCTTTATCCTCATTTGAGGAAAAATGGGATGGAAGGTGCAGCAAGGGGGTGTCCTGAAAAGACACAGGTCCTGTCCTGGAGGTAGTGAGGGCAGTACTTCTTGATCAGAGCTGTACAGAGAAGGGTGGTTTCTCCTAGCTGGCCTCGAGTTACCTAAGCTGGTTTTACTATGACCAGCTGGCTGATACCAAAACTCCATCACACTCATTTCCAAGTACTGCTTTCATGAGCCATATGATTGAGTCACTGTCGTCTTTCTGTTACAAGGTGGAAAAGCTCCCAGGAGTGCATTTAAGAAAACCCAATGCCCCTGCTAAGAATTCTGGATTTGGGAACATCCTAGCCCTTTATGTAGATGTGCTGTGGGAACTGGTCCATATTCATTGGTCCCCAAAATAACAGGCCTAAGCCAGTCTCCTCTCTTGGGAGAAGGGCTGTATCAGAAGTTTTACCTCTTTGCTTTAAAACTTACTTGCCACCAAAAAATGTACAGGTACCATTTTGTGGTGGGGTAGCTACCTTGCATAGAAGATCAGTATTACCAGGAGAGGTGTCTACAGAGCTTTTCTGCTTACAGGGTACTTGTATAAGATATAAATGAAGTAACAGATTAATTTGTGTAGTTTTAGTTTCTAATGAACCTCACCAAAAAGGGGTATTGCAAAGTCTTTACAGTAATGAAGAATCAGGGACCAGTAGTTATTGCAGAGTATCAGAGACCATAAACATAGACATTGCTCAGCCACACAAACATCGAAGTGTACATATATATCAGCATTTTTAAACATTTCACCTCACTCACTTTATAGGTACTTTATGGCAAAAATTGTGGATTGGATATATGCAGTCACTATCCGCAATGTATTTTGGAGACTGGGGGGAGGTAAGGGAAGCCAAAACCGTAAAGAATTGCATTAAATTTCTCATTTAGTTCTGCTTACATATCCCTGGATTCATCAGCAGTAGTGGTGTGAGATCATGCAACTCTTCTGTCCTGATTTCTGCTGTGTGTGCTTACTGAGGTTTAGAAAGCAGACTTTTACTGTCTTCTTCCCAACAGTCTAGAAGAGTTATGTGAAATCATTAGTTATGAAAATTAGTATCATTCCAAGCATCAGAGTTTGGTAAGATAATAAATGACATTCATGCTACATGTCATAAGTTTGGTTCATATTTTCTACCCGCTTCAAACCTGCTCTAGTATAAACCAGTGTCACATCTAATAAATTGCCTCAAGGAGAAGACCTGGTCTTCGTTGCCTGTTGCTTCAGAAGCATCAGATTACAATGATGTTTAACAGGTTTTTTGCTTTCTTTTCCTTCTCCATTGCATGCTTCAGACCAGTTTGGCAACCCTTAAAAGGTTAATGAGTACTGTCTGCTACAGAATGCCAAACTGATTTAATTCAGAAAATGAGAAAACATTCCCAAAACGTAATCAGCTGTCACTTAGGAAACGACATACAACAAGATAGGGGTGTTTTACGTTTCATTTCCTAAGCAGGGCTACTGAGAGGTCTAGAGAAATTGTCAGGTGTTTCCTGCACAAGATGAGTCTCTCTACAAAACTGTTTTTTACCTGGAAGAGGAAAGAGCAGTCATTCAATAGCCCGGTTTCTGTCCCTCTAGATAATCACAGCCTCCATCCTCATTTGCTCAGGAGGTTACAGACGATCTCACAGAGTGCAGCACCTTGGACATATCTCATTGAACAGAACATCCCAGTGCTCCTCCAGCATCTCAGGGTGACCTGAACATGGCACAATCAGGACAGGGCAGAGGAGCTCAGCAGTTCCAGGACCACCTCCTTGCACCTGGGGATCCTGCTTGGGGTGGCAGGGAGTCTTCTTACCCTTCCCAGAAGAGGAGAGAAAAATGAGACTGGGTGTGTGGGTCAGAGTGGGAAGGAGAAGAAAGCACTTCTTTGCTCTATGCAACCTACTCACCTTGAGCAATCCTCCACTGCCAGCCTTTTTGACATGGTGGACCCACTGACAATGCCATTCTTCATCATGGATCTCCTGTCTGAGGGGGTACATTTGGGTTTCTGGAAAACTCACCATCCCACAAGCACTGCAGAGCTTCAGAGCCCTCCCACTCCTGCATCCTTATCAACACTTGCTGCAGGTAGGTTTGGCAGGGCCATGTTTTACAGTTTGGGCAAGTCTTGTGAAGAGTCACAGACATGACATAACTTTTCCTTTGTTGAAGTGCTAAGCAATTTTATTTTGTTGGTGGAATTAAGATGATAATTTAAAATAACATGCTCTCAGACCAAAAGTGATGTCTTGCACATCTTCAGACGCTACAATTTTCTGTGATTCTGAAGTTCTTGTGACTGAAATGTGCTCTAAAATGGCTGCCAGACCCTGCCCCTTTTCAGAGCACCATGCTGCTGGGCTCTTTTCACTCTGCACAGCTCTTCACCACTAATGTGTTCAGTAGTGGTACCTGAAACTTAAAGAACACTTCCCACCTAAAAGCATTAAAGAGAGGTCATCTTTATTTCTTTTATAAAGGAAAACTAAAAAGTCCATGTTGGGTGACCTGACAAAGGCTGTTGCAGATCCAGAGCATGGTCCTGCTCTGATTCCTTCCTGGCCCTGCCCAGTTCCGCACAACTTCCAGGAACTGCAATATACAAACAAAGCAATATACAAAGAAGACATTTTTAGACGCAAGTTGCTTGTAAATACTGTTGGAATATGACATAATGCGCTACAGCACTGCTCTTTTAATCACTTTAGCAGTACCTTTTTGCAGCTTTAATCCCTGCAACCCCCTGCACTGCACTCTGCAGCAGTTCAGCATCCATAAACAAGACTGGTATATAATTCAAAGGTTTAATCCATATTACCAGCAGAATGTTTAATTTTTGTCTTCCCCTTTTTATTTGGTGAGCCTCAATTTTACTGTCAGCAGAAGGAGCCCTTCTTGCTTGATTTTCGAGCACGCAAAAGTAGTACAATGTGTTTCTTCTTGCTGCTTAGTATAAACCACCTTCCATACATTTTGAATGTATCAAGAAAGCTGTAAAGTTTAAATTGGGCTATCTGTAATTAACTATGTTTTTAAGAGTTTGTTCAGAGCAGGGCTCTACCGTATTAACAGTTTCACAAGGAGGAAGCAGAATTTAAACAGAGGAAACAAACACAAACATGTTCTTTATGTGATGGCAATGAAATTCATTTTTAAGAAGTGGGATTGCAGTTAACTGTGGTGGGGGGTTTTTGCATGGCAACATCCTATGGACAATATCTAATTAACTAAGCAATTAATTAAATTAGAAAAAAATCAAAATTAAATTATTAATTTGTATAATTCTCAGGAGACAATGTCACCCCAACCCAGATTTACTCTATTTTTATCACATTTGCTGTTTGTGAAAATCTGGTTTGGTTTGGTTTAGTTTGGGGTTTTTTGTTTACCCACAGTAATTATGGTTTCCTTAATTGTCTTTTATGTAACAGCATATAGGAAGGACCAACACTAGACTCAAGGAATTCAGAGGTAGGCAGAGAAAAGAAATTACTTGCCACTAGCTGAGAGGTTTTCCTGCCTGCCAACTCAATGTGAAGAATTACTATAAATGAGTATTTGTATTCTGGACACAATACAAAGAAGTTCTGCTCTTGGTTATGTTTCCAATGGTTTCACCAGGTACATAGAAAAAGAAATCATTATTAGGTTTCACATTGCACTTCAATGAAATTTGACAGATAAGTAAGAAGTAAAGTTTGACAGAAGAGCAGCAAGTCTAATGGTTACTGGTGTGTTTCATACACCCTTTTAATAGCATAAATAGCAAAAGGTATTAAAAAAAATATATTTCTCAGCCTACTTATGTCCAGTCATCTTGTGGGAGGGCTTCTCCCACAAATTAGAAATAAAGACAAGGAGGAGGGAGAGGGGGAACGTGAGTTTTCCTCAAGGAATAAACCATGAGAGGCTTCCTGAGCATCTCTGGGCCCTGCCAGGGTGCTGTGCAGGCTGCATGGAAAGTTTGGGAGTGAGAGCCCACAGTTCCCTCTCTGCCCAGGTACCCTGAAACACAGCCTATGGGACTGGTGCATGTTTCTTACCTTACCTTCCTTCTGTAGGGTCTTCAAAGGCAAAAACTTAGTAGCAGACTGCAAACTGGCTGGGACAAGCAAAAGAGCCTGGCTTTAAAGAATGATTCTGCTGCAATATAAAGGAGCAGTTACTAATAACAGTATTATCTCATAGCTTACTCTTCAATAGTATGCTGGCTGAGAATAATCATTTTCTAATTAATCACCTGATACTTTGTTCCGGATCAGCAATAACAGTTCCATGTCACATCACTTTCTGCAGATGTAATGGATACAGTGGCTCTGGTGAAACACAGCAACACCCAGAACTACCACAGCATTCCTGTGTCTGGCAATCAATAGGAAGTATCCTGTTTCTCACATTTTCTATCACCTCTTTAATGTCTTTATTGATATAGTACTTAAAATTTGTCATTAGCTCATACATATTCCTATATCCTCTCTCTTCTGCAGTTTAAAATACCATGCCAACAACAGGAAATAAAAAGTATTACTTCTTAAAACAGGCAGAAATGTTTAAAAATTACAGCACAGTATAGTTTCATGTAAATCTGGTGAGTTTCTAGGGGCAGTACTTCAGATCATGTGGAAACTGCATGTTTATACAAGGATTCTCACATTTCTGAAAGGATTTTAAGTTTAAACCTATTTACAATCACCTATTTCAATGATGACCAAGGACCAAAAGATGAACCGTGCAATGAGACAAATAGCCACTATATGGGGGCTCCACCAGATCTCAGAACATCCTATTTCTCCATGCCAAACTGCAGCACCCTCACCACCTGCCTGCTCACTTCCTCCTGCAGTGCCAGGCTTATGTGCCCTCCCAGGCTCTAGCCGATCCTACATTTCCAGATACAAAAAGTAGGCTTCCCACCCCTGCTGTAGCTCTCCATCATCTTCCAACTCATTCCCTGGAGACTTGGTTTTGGTGCTTACCTGAAATTTAGAGATAAACTGTGGGCTGATGAAATAGGATGCAGGTGAAAAAGGAAAATCAAAAACTGCTGGATATGAAGTATTTCCAAAATAAACTACTTGCTCCCTCAGACATGTCTAGGAGCAAAAATATCTACAGCTAATATGGCAAACCAAAGGCCATCCCAAGCAGTCTTACATTAGTACCACTCTTAGTACCACTAGCTGACAAGCACCTCAAGGGACACTGCCTCAAACAAATTCTGAGTGCTGGACTTCACTCTCATGTATGACAAAGTCTTGCTAAGACTTCAGAAGTCATTCAAAGCAGCATTTAGCACTCCTTTCCTGTAGCACCAAAGTCACCTAGCAAATGTGTGTGCTTTCCTTCCTCTTCTGACAGCTTGGGAAATCAAGGTCAAAAGTATTGCCTGATGCTAGGCAGGTGTCTTCTGAGGTCTGAAGAAAGTAATCAGAGAGGTCATTTCTAACACTGTGACCATACCTGAGCAACTTGTGATTTCTTCTTCACCTCCCTAAACTTTACCTTGTCTTAATCACACTTTCTGTAATTGCGCTGAAAATAATTTTACCCTGTTTCCACAGGGAGTTGCCTGGTTTTTATCATCCATCAAAGGTGGAGAGGTGAAGGTGCTTCTGAAAGACCTGCCAGCAGTCGGCCACTGCCTTGCTTGGAGAGACCCCTGCAGACATGGCACTGGACCACAGGCACTCCAGTAACACCCATGCAAGACTGCAGTGAAAACTCCAGCAATTAGAGAAACACACTTAACCAGGCTAAAAAGTATTGTACTTTTTGTTTCTCAGTATAAATTGTGACATCAAGGAAGGACGCTCCCCCTAAAGTCACCCCAAACACACATATATAACCTGTTTATAAACCCCAACCTTATTTTAGTCTTCAAAGATAATTGAAGAACAAACAGTTCTGCCTAAACTCTCAGTAAATTAATCACTGGCCCAGAAGTCGCTGACTGGTTGTCTGAACATCTCTCCAATCTGTCAGAGGAGAGGATGCTTTCTGCTATCTTGGTTCACCTTACATGAACCCCAAAATAAAACACCTCTGAATAGTACCTCTAATAAAGCAGCTGTGCATTCTGCTGATGCCATTGCTGCTTGTGAACGGCTCCACAAAGATGACAATAATGGAAAAAGCTTTCTACAGTTTTGTATTTGTCAAAATGAGTCACTAAACTGATGTATTTTTATTCCCTGTCTCCAAATGTCATTTCACAGTCCAGAATCATTACACACTCTGAAGTGACTGCTTTCACTAACAGTAATATTTTCACAAAGTACTTTGACTGTGTTTTCCCTGTTTTCCAGGATTTATCAGCATAAATTCCCTGGTGGTGAAATGGCCAAGTCCCTTCCCAGGTGAAGCACCCTAACACAGCCGATGACTTTGGGGAATTATTGTAGAAAAATCACTGAAACCATCAGCCTAGTGCACAGCAGCAGGCAAAGAGGCAAACATCAAATGGTATTATCAAGGGGATAGAGTAAACAACAAGAGATGATACACTTTCTATATAAGATGATCTGTAATAGCTATAACCCATACACAGCTTACCTCAACCTGTTTGCTTGGCTGGGCACTGCAATATAGGAAGCACAATACTGACTTTCAAAGGATGTGCCATAGGGCAACAAAGATAATATCAGGTCTTTAAAATCTAAGTTGTAAGAAAAGGTTAAGGGGCTTGAGTTATTCTCCCTGGAAAATAGCAGCCACAGATGTGACCTAAAAGAAGTTTTCACAATTATGGGAAGGCTCTGATAACATTCTTATTGACAGTCTTTGGTCACAGTGGCATGACACTCACAAAGAGAGAAATGCAAACATAAAATTGGGATTAAAGGAGAATTCAGAGAACTGAGCTATTTCACACATAGATAATAAAAAATAAAGGTACTGTTCATTCCCACTGAGGTCAACAAAAAAATTGTTATTGATCTCAAGCAGGTAGACCTATCCTAGAGTAATTCCCAAGGTGAACAAAAACATATTGCACAGCAGTTAAAATGATGTTTTCCTCAGCTATTAATTTCTGAGCAAAGAGCAGCAATAGGAGAGAGAAACCTAGAGAAAGCTTTTAAATTACAATAGAAGTAACGGGTGATGTTTCTTCTTTCTGACGTTCTGAATCTGAATTTTCCTGGTCAAGCACAGAGAACTGTATTTTTCTCAGATGAAAAGCAAATGCCTATAAACCAGGATTTTACTGCTTAGCATCCCCTGTCTGTGCATTCAGAGACTGGATAGAAATCAGAGGAAGTTGCCACTCGGACAAGAAACCAAGGCCATGGGTGTGGGGATCTGTGTCCAACAAATCGAGTCCCTGTTGGGGCTCATGAAAGTGGAAAGGTGCCTGACATTGAAAAAAAGCAACCATGCTTCTCCTTCCCAGGAGCTGGTGTGGGGAGAGATGGAGCTTTTGCAATCCCTAACCAGGGAGATGTATGGTTAATCATCAATCCTGCCTGAAACAGGGGACACGAGTGCATCCAGCACACTGCAGGGAGGAAAATGCTTCCCAGAGCTGTGGCAGAAATGCTGGACAAGCAGCTAAATTCCTTCCCAGAAGCTGCTCCAGTGACAATGCAATGTCTCCCAGCTCCCCCCAGCCCACCTCTTGCAATAAATGTCATCCTGCAGCCGTATTGGGCATAATTAGCCCATGATAATAAATTACCCACATTTTCAGGAAAATATTAGAGACCATCATTATTTGGAATAGAGCTGCATTCAGCTGTACAACCCTACCTAATATGATGGATGGAGCAGTCATAGCACTGAATACATTTATCTAGAAGGAAGTGATTATTTCGGAGATGAACACAGTCAGAAATAAGTGCATATGAATCATATACTACTACACACTGGAGAGTATCGTAGTAGCAGGGTTGTAGGTCAGCTGACCAGCCCATAGCTTTTAGTTGGTAGATTATTTCACATATATACCCTAGGATTTTAAAGCTCAGTCTCAAAATCCCTCAGAATTTAAAAATGATTCCATGTTTTCTCTTGGAAGGAGGGAAAAAAAAAAGATACAGGAAGGTGAGTTTTTTTTAACCTACCTTATAGAAGACCTTTGGTGTTATTTGACTCCACTGTTCAGCCACAGGTGAAGGTGTGTTGCCAAAATACCACAGGCAAGCATATTGTTAAAATCATCTTGATAACAGCTAATTGATGTATGAAAAAAGTAAACAATGAAGGACTTCCTTTGAAACTTGCTCGTGTCCAACTGACTGTAAGAGAAAACAGGAGCCATTACAGTAAGAAGAGTCTGATCAGCACTACAACAAAACTATATGCTCCCTTTTGACACATTTTAATTCCCAATAATATTTCTTTGTCCTATTCCATCATTTTACTAAAGCAAAGAAAACCATCCAGGATCAATGACGAGGCTCACAACTCTGTTCTACAACAGTACCCTGGCACTGGCAGCATCTTGCCTTTTTATCCTCCGCGTGCTCTGCTAGTAGGTACGGTCACTTTAGACATTAAGATTGCATACCAGTGAATGAAGATAGGGTCCCTGCTCACTGACTGACATCTCCAGAGGCCTCTGAACAAAATCAGATGCTTTGAACAGGGTGTGTGAATATGCAGTTTTCTGTAGATTCATCTTTCCAAAATGCAGTAACATAAATATAATTTCAACACGTTCCTCTGAATTATGACCATGCATTTATCTGCATTTGGAACAATGCATGGACTCTTCATGCAATTCAAGATGAAACAAAATTTCCTCCAAAGAGGAAACAATGTGAATTTTCAGTCATATTCCATGTTCCCATCACCACTGTTGCTGGCAGAGATGGCATTTTTCCTCCCCTCAATCCCACTAACTTTTTTCCCTCGGAAGCGATGCCTGGATTTCTGGAGATAGGGGATGTGTAGTCAGCTGTGAGGAAGCTTGTTTATCAACAGTAGTAACTACGTGACATCTCCAGTTGTGAAAAACTAATAAATGGACATCTCTTATTGTCAGACTAGTGAAAGTACCTATTTGGATAAGAAAATCAAAAGCAATTTTTAGAAGCTGAAGGTATCTGCTATTAGACATATTTAAGATGAGTTATCATTAGATACACGGCTGCTTTTTTTAGATTTACTGTATTTCTTGATAGGCCATCAGTTAAGGATATTTCTTACATCAGGCATCCCTCCTAACAGCTACAGGTTTTGCTTGTCATGAATCAGAATTTGAAGCTAATTTCTGTATAACTGATACCCATATCCTAAAGCCAACCTCAGCAGCAGCAGAAGCAATATTAGAATTGCATGAACACTTAAAGCACAGTGATATTTCTTGGTTTTAAGATGAGTGGCTTCTACATGAAATGAAGACCAACATTTACCTTTTTGAGATTTGCCCAAAATATTTAAATATGTTTCTATATTTCTATTTCTATGAAATACTCTAAACTAGGGAGCCATTTAAAGGTAGGAATCAATGCTACCCCCAAGTTTCATTTTCAAAAAGTTAAAGTATTGAGTATTTCAAACATACAACTAAATTCAGAGAAGTTCTAACATTTTTGGACAATATGAATATCTGTTTTCATACTGGAAGTACTGAGGCAGGTGAAGCTCTTTAACAATGCCTGCTGAAAGCAGTATGCTACTAAAAATATAAAGCAGCTTGACATTAGGACGCAGTACCCATGTGGTAAATAAAAGATGGAGTGAGCAGGGAGGAGCTCTTTATGGCTCAGTCTATACATCAAAAGCTGTGATGCTTGAAGAAAATAATTATAGTGCATCTAATTTTTCAGACTTTCCAGAAACGTCTGTCACTTTTTCTTTGAATGGAAAATTTGTACCAAGACCTGAACAAGTCCTTTTTTTATGCCCTCCCAAACTGAGCTGTCTACCCAAAGCCCTAATGCACTGCTTCAGAGGTAGGACCCAACTCAGAAAGGGCACTGCCACAGCATCTCTACTGTTAATAGGGAGAAAAAAAATCCGTTTCTCTGTTTTTCATGTGAGGGCAGCATCTCTTCAGCTCTCCTCTCAACAGCTGATGCCCAAGAGCTTCTCAGGTAGAGTGAACTCTAACGTGAACTGGAAATATTAGGGAATGATGGTATCTGTTTTGCCAGTGCTTTGGATTCTTACCTGCACATGGTCATAAAAGAAGAGATTTTCACATTTCTTGACTCTTGTTAGGGAGATATTTCACTTGTAGCTTGTCTTTTTGCCCAGAGAAAGTGAGAAAGGTAACATCATGCCTTCCCACAGTCAGAATTGATTCTTGACAATTCCTGGCCAATTAAGGAAAAAAATAATCCAAGATTGAGAGAATTAAAAAAGGCAAAACAGGATAAACAAAAAGAACAAAATAGGAAAGAGGGAGAGACCTTTTTTTCTTTTCTCCTTTGTTCTTTTACAGTTGATCATTCTTTTTCTGTAAAACTGGTGGTTTCACGTCCTGCTTTGCCCCAGCCTGTGTAAAAATTAGTATTGAAACTCATTAGTTTGGAAAATCTGATACAATATCAGAAATTGCTACTGAAATTCACTTGCATGAGGTCCCATGAAGCTTCAGGGGACCCACAACTAAAGTACTTCTCACCACATGTTCATGGGATGGGAGGCTGTCTGGGAGCATGAAGGCTGCTCATTTCTCCCAAAATGCTTATTTTCTTCCACTCAACTTGCCTGTCACTGGAAGAGCACACACAGCTACATCACTTGGTGGTACAATGATTTAGCACCTAAAGTGAGGAAGTTTCTTTCCTAATTTAAATTATCTTAACTGCCAAAAGCATAAATGCTGCTCCATCAGGCCAGGCACAAGGAAGGCAGCAGGATTTCCTCAGAGTGCTTCAGCAATCAGCACTACCAGCACAAGCAGGGTATCACCAGCATGGGGAAATATGGCCCTCTGAGTACAGTCAGGGGATAAGTAGAAAGAACAAATGGAGTACTGCGAGGATTGCTGGGGGTTTAACTGTCAGCAAATACTAAGAGAGAGAATTTTATAAAGACAGCTTCCACATCAAACAGCATTTTCTCAGAGTGCTGTTCAGATATTGCCCAGCATTATGTTTCTGGGGTAGGGTGGCCCAGCCTGGATACAGGTGCCCACCAAAGCCACTCTATCACTCCTGTCCTCAGCTGAATAATGGAAAAAAAACATAATGAAAGGCTTGTGGGTCAAGATAAGGCCAGGGACAGATCATTCACCAATTACTGTCTTGGGCAAAACAGACCTGACTTAGGGAAATAACTTCATTTATCATTGATCACATCAGAATAGGGTAATGAGAAATAAGACAAAATCTAAAATCACCCACCCCTCCCTTCTTCCTAGGCTTAACTTTTCATCCAGTTTCTGTACCTATGATGAACTGCAGTCAGACTGTGGGTTCTGCCGCTCCTTCCTCCCCAGTGGAGGACTTCTCATGCTCTCCTCCTGCTTCAGCATGGGGTTCCTCCCACAGGAAACAGTTCTCCACAAGTTTCTCCAGCGTGAGTCCTTCTTGTGGGCTGCAGTTCTTCATGAACTACTCCAGCATGGGTCCCTTCCACAGGGTCACTGGTCCTGCCAGCAAACCTGCTCCATTTGGGCTCCTCTCTCCACAGGGCCACTGGTCCTGCCAGAAGCTTGCTCCAGCAAGGGCTTGCCATGGGGTCACAACCTCCTTCAGGCATCCTCCTGCTCCAGTGTGGGGTCCTCCACAGTTTGCAGGTGGAGATCGGCTCCACTATGGACCTCCACAGGCTGCAGAACGACAGCCTACCTCACCATGGTCTGCATCAAGTGTCGCAGGGGAATCTCTGCTCCAGGCTCTGGAACACCTCCTGCCCTCCTTCTTCACTGACCTTGGTGTCTGCAGGGCTGTTTCACACAGATTCTCACTCCTCTCTCTGGCTGCCATTGCTCAGTTGGCTTTTTTTGCCCCTTCTTATCCCAGAGGCCCTTGGCTAGCGTCGGTTCCATTGGACATAGGGGAAGCTTTTAGCAGCTTCTCACAGAAGGCACTCTGGTAGCTCCCCCTGCTACCAAGCCCTTGCCACACAAACCTGATGCAGTTTCCTCTATGCAGCTTACCTAATGCATGAACACACATTTACAAAAACACACACACATATACTTGCATATTTTGATACCAAAATAATTTCATTACTAGAACGCAGCAGTTAGAAGAAAGTGGATGCTGTATTAGTAACACCGACAAATGCCCTCTCTGTCAAGGCAGAATTAAGTCAACATATTTTTTTTCAAGTGTTAGAAGCCTTTCTTTATAAACTTCATAAAAATGAACTGGAATATGGAATAGAGATATAATAACCAGCTGCTTTGCTTTTCTGATAGGAGTTTGAGTCAAATCCCAAACCCCTGAAGGTATAAGACAAATAAGAGACTTGCTCAAATTAATTTGCCAAAAGAACAGGTAATCATGAAAATTATCCGAACATTCGATGACAGGGAAGCCTGTGGTCATGCACACCCAGTCACCCACACATCCTGTCACTGAAAACAAAGGATGCATATCAGAATTGAATTGCTAGGAAACCACTGCAAAAGAGCTATTCATATGTACACAGGTAAATTAATTAGTACATAAGCAGCAGCTCATATGAAGCTGCTGCATCCTCAGCAAACTTATAACAAAGCCACCAGAGGCAGCAGGTCAAAGACATACTCTTTTTCATTATCATTCTGCAGGTATGTTGCAATTATTCAATGTAATGTACTAAATACAGGGTCAGGCTTTTTCCACAAAAGGCAATGTCAAAACTCCAATTGACTTTAATGAGAACGGCAATAAGCAGTAAGTGGGCAGGCAGATTTTCCTCCTTGTCCACTAAGGCTCACAATCTAACACAATTACTTAGGACATTCTCTGTAATCTTTCTCTAAAGCTGTTAGTACTTCACAAGATTTGTCCTCCAAAATGTTTATCTAATCTGTCCATTGATTAATTAAAGGTTACCAAATATATACTAAAAATTCCAACTGACTGCTTTGTGGGTGGCTTTCCTATTTCTCTGGACTTTCAGGCTTCTTTCTTACTGCTGAAGCCCTGGGAAGTGTGCTTTCAATAGCCTCTCCTCTTTCACCCCGCCCCCAATCCAGAACCCACAAGGCTGCTGGAATTCACATTAACCCCAACCAAACTGTTCACAAACTCATTCCTTCAGGATGCTTGCCACTGAACACAGAGTTTTATATGGAGCTGAACTCATCTATAGCCATGCAGTAGGTGTTCCAGAACTCAGAGAGGTGGGGATGACCATCTCTGGTTTAATCTTAGTTTAAGCAGATCTACACATACAGATCTTTTTTGTCATCACTTCTGCCTTTTATAAACGCTTCTGAACTGTATTTTCAAGTTTTTATTTTTACAGATATATGCTACCTGATGCATTTTACCTTAGATTGCATGAGTTAGGAAAACTGAAGAATAGCAAGGTAGTCTTCACCCGAAGGCCTGGCAAAACCCTGGCTCTTGCACACCTTATGTCCTCCATGTCACCACAGAATCCTTGCTGGTGTCAAGCAAGTCACAGAACAAATGTCCATCTCTACTGTACAGGCTGGGTGGAAAGCTGGCACCACAAAGCAGGAGAGGGAAAGGTTTCTTCCAGGGACTCAGATGGCTCGAGCTCTCCAGCCAGCAATAAAGCACTGGCGTGCACTTGCAAACCTAAAAGTCAGAGGGAAAGTATCCATCACATTCGCATGCACACCCATATTAACCCTTTCTTACAATACATTTATCAGATACATACATTTTGCAGTTAAACAATGACAGGTTGGAGACACCCAGATTTTCACTATATTTCTCTTGGGTTTGGCTGAGGGATTTTGACTATTTCCACTGAGCAACCATTGTCTGGTGTGACAGCCACCATAAGTGACAACAATTATTTTACATCCCTTTGCAAAATCATTTATTATTGCCAAGCAAATATTACATATTTCAATACTGAAAGTTTTCCCATGGAAATTAATTTTTAAAATTCTCTCCATCAAAACCAAATTTTTGAAAAATGAGATCTTTCTATAAGGTAGTACTGCTCTAAGGAAGTTGTGCTTCTTGTGGAGTAATGTTATTGCCATCAACACAATGTTAACATCCTTATTTTCAGAAAAAACCCTTCTGAATGTCTTGACATCTTGCAAAGAGTTATATTGGACCATCAATTCATATGCAAAACCAAAGAAAACCATGAGAAGAAAGGATTCTGTTGCAACTGGAATGGGAAAGCTACTACAGCAAGAATCTGCTGAGTGGTAATTGCCCTTTACATCAGAAATAAAACCTCCAGGAAATAAATGAATGCTGTTAAAGAAGTGTTCACATGAGTTTATATGATGTTTCTCTTTAGTTCTTTGTAGGCTCTCCTATCTACAGAATTCAACTGCAGGGGGTAAGGGTAGAGGGAGGATTGTTGTTTTTGTTATAAGAACATAAACTTTAATTTAGCTTGTGCTGAAACTACCAAGATTGCAATGGCTTCTACACAAATCAGTGAAGTTATCCCGGGTCCACTGAAAAATTATTTTTCAGTCTGAAATGGAGTGTGAGGTTTCAGGGCTGGCCAGCTGAACCTTTTGAGTAAACCACTGCATTTTTCAGACTTCCGTTAAAGCTTGCAGGCATGTCTCATTTCTAGGTCTAGTGTCAAAATGAATGGAAAACAGATAAGCTCTAAAGCACTTTTTTTCCCTAAATATTTAGACGGATTTTTAAATAGCATCATTGGAGAATTTAATATGAAAAAAGCAAGCAATGATCACTGAAGGTTATCCCTTTAACTTTCAAGTTGAAGCAACAAGATCAACCTAAAAGCATCCTTGGCATGGTAGTCCTTCCCAGCCTCCAGCAATTGATTCTATAAGGGTTTCCTGAGCTAGAGAATGAACCCAGTCCACTGTTGTTAATAACTGCTGGTGAGCTCTCTCCCATGAACTTCTCTAACCCATCTCATCTCTAACCCATGATTTTCAGCCTCCATAATAACATCACTAGACTATGAATTCCATCCAAAGGATCCTTTTACATATGTCCCGTTTCCTTTTACTTTTTACCCAGGCATCTTCAGATGATCACTGGATCAGATGCAGTTAAGACTATTAGCTTTTTATCTAATACAGTGTTGCAATACTTACTATAGCAATATATGCAGTGTAGCATTATCTTCCCAAAGGACAACCCTGTGTAATTAATATATACTATTTTAATTACCTTTGTATTTTCTCTATAAAAATATATCCATGCTACAACAGGGATTATAAAATAGGCAACATATTCCACAATTTTAACCCATTCTGCTATATTTCTTGCTATTTCAAGTTTTCAGTATGTTCAACATACAAGCATATTTCTGACTGCTCACATAGTATTCCTTGGACTTCCCTAACTTCATACCCAATTCCTTATTTAACCATAGGAACAGCAAATTCCCATTTCCATGACCACTCATACCGTAAAACTCTTCCCATATTCTTTCCACAAAGGAGGAACAAGAGAGAGAAAATCAGGATCGAGTGGCACTCATGGTTAAACATGGCTAGAGCCAACAAACATTATTGCATGATTAACCTACTACATAAAATTCATATGCCAATATCATCACCCTTAAGGAAAAGGGGTAACGTCCATTTACATCCTATTCTTCAGCCTGAAAAATTCAAGCAAGTTTTGTTCAGCATTTCAAAACACCTTGTAAATCACATTAGTACATCATAAAAAAAAAATCATTAGTCATAGCACTGTATTTGTTCTCATTTGCTATAAAAAAACATAAGAGAGAAGTAAAGCATGCCTCAGATATGCATTTATTTCTGCTTCATGAAAGTGCATTACTGCCATGTTTGTCATGGGCTTGAAGGTGAGGATATACCTCAAACTGCCACAGCCTACAAATGTACTTCCCCCGAATTCAAGGCAAAACTTCTGTTTATTTTAAGCTCACAGAGATTTAGCACAGAGGCAACTCTTCCCCTATCCCCAGACTTGGCTTACCCCCTCCATTCAGACTGGCATTTCCTACTCTGCAGTAGTGGTTCAGGATCAGCTCCTAGATCAGGATGCGGTCCTTACTAAACACCTAAAGCTTCTCACCCTGATGCAACGCTTTGGAAATGACTTGCTAACAAGGGTTTGTTAAAATATTTAAAAACCCATGGGAAAAATTTAGGGTAGTGCCAAGCAAACATGCATCAACATCCATAAAAAAATCAAAGCATGAATCCACTGAAACGCAAACGGCCTCCCCCCCCCGCTCCCCGAAAACAGGTCCTATTCTCCAAGTTTGCATTCCTGTGACAAATGCACAAACAAAACATCACTTGATGTTGCTAACCATGGTGTTCGAAGAAAGTGCCTCTTTTACAGCATTTCCAGCCCAGCCTTTTTGTCTGTGGAGGTAGTCTAATATGTAAATGTCCTTCCACAGTCTCTTCAGAATAAAAAGGAGGTCTTGGGAATTGAAATTCTAGTTATATTTATCATAACTTGATAAGAGTGGAGTGTGTTTATTTAAATACTCTACCATTATTTCTTCTTAACAACAGGCAGCTCTGAAGTGCAGTTATAAGTCTGTTTACGCCACACAGATATCAAATTGACTTGCTAATGGTAACTTTTATTCGGTATCCATGGGTTACTGTGTCATGTGATTTGACATCAAGTACAGACAGTGCTGATTAGTAGCATCCAGTTCTGTCCATCTCTGTGCATCACTGAACCATCTGGTCATTTATTCACTAATAAGCCCCTAATGGCCCAAATATTCACCGGCCTGTCATTGTGACATGGCATAAAATGCCTACATCTTTCAACTTGCTTTGACATGTTGCTTGTTTCACATCAAAACCCGTCATTTACAGGAAAAGAGCTCAGAGGGGTAAAAACTTGACCTAATCTGCAGTGTTAACACAAAGACAGAGGCTTTGTTATCCGGTAGCCTGACTGAAAGCATGTAAATGGGCATGAATTCATTTTGTACATTTTTCCATTCTCATTTTACAACATTCTTTAAGTTCGGTATCATTCCTAATATAGGTTTTTATGTGGGTTTTGCTGTGAAATCCCTTTTCTTTGTCAGTTAATATTCTTAGGAGTGCTTTAAAAGGAGCTGGGTTCCCAGAGATGTTTGTCTGATTTTTATATGGAAAATGTGTATCAATGGGAATATTACAAGCAGCTGCAGAAGTTTTCTAAACCCCTCTATTAAAAATTAGTATAATTAATAATTTTACTTCATGCTTTTTTTATCTTTGCCTAGATATCAATAGGCATTGTAATACTTTCTGCACTAAAGGACAGGAGATGCATTAACTATTTTCAGTGTAGTATGTTAGATTTTGCAGCATCTTCCCGGACAAGAAAAATCTCATGGTATATATATATATTCAACCTGGTATATATATTCGACAGCAAAGTCAAACACATTATTTCTTAAAAATCATGAATGCTTAGTAACTGAAAAATTTCTCTTCAGTCCCATCACACGAAATTGCTGGAGAAGAAAGAGGTCACAATCAATGCTTTAATTTTTTTTTTTTTCCTCCCCTTCTTAATCTTACTGGATATAGCCACAGTTAAAATAGTTTTAAAAAAGCAAACACCCATTAAACTAATTGCTGTTGAAATCTTGGTTAATACATCATTAAAATGTGATTAAAGCATGATGTAATTGATTGTAACTAGAACACTTAGGGTGGTTTTATGGCTCTGCAGTCATTGGTGTGATGGGACACATAATTCACCCAGTATGTTAGCTTCACTTGATGTGTGCCTCTATTGGCACACCAGCTTCTTGAAGCAAGCATACTCTGCTCAACAAAAACTTCCATTGTGTTGCCTTCTTGCTGTTATACTGGTTGTAAGGTGATAGGTGTTAAAAAACAAAAAATAGTATTTAAACATGATAGAGCATTTCCTTTTTTCTAAATAACTGAAGTGTTTAAAATAATATTTTATTTTATTTTTTGTGGGTTGGTGCTATGTGTATCTTGCCAGTGATTGTTCCTGTTAATGACATGAACAGCAGCCAGGATAAATCCTCTGCCTGTGCATGCTAGTAAATTTTATCAGAGAATTCAGGTCAGCTAATGAATCAATTTGAATGTTGGCATCTTCATGCTGAGATTCAATCAGGTTTAAATTTCATTTAAAATTAGTTAGTTTGCAATACTTACAGAACCATAACCCAGTCTTAGGATACATACACAGAATTTGGAATATGCATTCAAATGTTTCTATTTTTTGATTATTCACTTTACCAATCCTTGCTACACAATGTTATTCTCAAGGGCATCAATAAACGCATTCACTCCTGTCTTATAAGCCTGAGAATACCTTTTGCACTTACTCAGAGCCCTCAAACCTAGAGATGGGCTGGAAAACATTGTTTTGTGAAAAATGTTGAGGTTTCAAAACTAATCTCTATTCAACATTAAAACAAAACCCAAGCAGAGCCAAGTCAAACAAGATATGAATCGATATCTTTCTAAACCCCTAAATGGGCATCTCCTTCATAATGTTGTTAATTCCTCTCGCTCCAAAGAAAAATCCCATCTGACACATGCAAAATCTTTTTGACAACATTTAATCAAAGTGGAAAATTGCTATGAAAAAAAAAAATCTGTTTTGATGACCTGTCATTTTCTGATAGAGAAAGAAGTTTTATCAAAAGCACAAACTCTGATCAGTTCAGGGTATATTTCTGTTTGTGCAAATAGGACTTAGAGGCACCAAAATACTAAATGGAGGTTCTCAGCCCTCTGTAGTATTTGTTCTTTGGTTCTAACTTTTTAACATGCTGAGCATTCTCAGATCAGTATTTACAGTAATATTTAAAACAGCCACTGAGTATGAGTGGCAGATGGAGTGTGGTTCTTTTACAGCTTATTAATGTTTTTCAGATTTTGAAAGTTAAATAAAATCATACTAAGGGAAAAATTTCATTGTAGTTATTGCAGTCATATTGACACTGCAGAAAAACTTTTATAATTTTAAATTTTTTTTCAGGTACTGATCCTTTGAAATTCAGGTTTTTCAATTTTTATTTGAAATTTAGCTGACATAAAAGTGACTACTTGAACTAAGTCAGAAAGAATTTTTTTTATTTCTTTATTTTTTTAGTTAGATACATTATTGAAGTGAACCATGTTGATATTGGAAAAAACTGTAATGTTAAATTAATGAATTGTCACCACTTCTATATTCCTGGCATCAGTGAAAGTGTTCCGTTTGTCTAATCGGCAATCTCTCACAGAAATCTCATTTCTGCTCAGCATCTAATAAGCCTGGGCTCACCACCAGCTCTCATGGAATAGTGCTGGTGGAATGGGAAATGGAAAGAAGTGTTTCCTTCTGAGATCTAAAGCACAACTTCCTTGGAAGAGTTACTCTGCTCTGTCTGGAACTTTTCAGGAGGATACAGCAAAGGCCATCTTAAATGAATGATGAACACCACGTTTTATCACCTACTTCTTATTACAGGATTTGCAGAAATCTTTAAACATGTCAGTAGCAAGTATGCAGATACAAATGGAACATTTTTTAAACTAAAATGGCATGATTAGTTTTAACAAACGTAAATGTGTCATGCAGCAACAGAGTTGTAGATTTTGGGTGGTAATATCTGTGATCATCAGCTGGCCATATTTTGCATACAGAACACTTCTAAAAATTCCATACTGTTTTTAACCTTATAAATGCAAGATCACATTTCTAACATGACCAGTTGATTGCAGAAAAAGACAACTGTGTTCATGTTGTTAATGCATAGGTATTTCATTTTCTGGGCCATGACTTCAGCTAGATCCCTTTGAATCAGAATTAGCAGAACACAGCACCATCTATTTTTGTAAAAGCAAAACAAAACAGAAGATATAAACAGATTATTAG
Organism: Pezoporus occidentalis; assembly: GCF_034315485.1. NCBI lineage: Eukaryota > Metazoa > Chordata > Aves > Psittaciformes > Psittacidae > Pezoporus > Pezoporus occidentalis. The sequence goes on along the minus strand of NW_026913683.1, from coordinate 817,012 downwards.
GCCACTGTAAAACTCAAAAGCTATCCTTTTTCAGGAAATGGCATTTTCAGTGGCTGGTCTTTTACACTTACCAGACATAAATTGTTGCATCCTCAAAGTAGCCATTTAAGAAGCCAGCTAGTAAGTATTTTAAAGAAATCTTAGAAATCTTATTAATACCTTCTTATATATAACAATATTGCATTTATATAGCACTATTTAACCAAAGATCATATACTCTTCAAAGTGGGAATAAATATTATTCATACATTTTAAACATGTAAAAAAATCACATCTGAACAGCCAACAAAGGGGATAAAAGATGTTGCACACCCAATCAGTAGAGTAGCATGGCTATCCTGACCACACTGCTACTCCTGACAGGGTGACTTTTGACATCTTCCCCAGACCTCCTTTGCCGAGCATATAATTCCCTCCTCTTCATAATAAATATTGTTATCTTAACACTGATAGCATTACAAACTGTCTCTCTACACCAAACAGAGCTTCTTTTTTAATAAATTTTTAATTCAATGTAGTAACAAGAAAATGGTTCCTGGCCACTGATGAAAAAATCTGCCACCAAGCTTATACACACTGAAATAGCAGCATATTGCTACTTTTCGCTTAGATGGAAATTAATGCAGTAACAGCACGTTTTAATACTGAACGCCAAAAATGTAAAATCTATTCAACCAGCCTGAGGTTTTTTCTTGAAAATATCCATGTTTTCCTATTTAGAAGTGTTTGTGAAAGTGGTACTTGCACAACTGGCTAAAATAGCAAACATTAACACTGCACTCTTTCAGATTAGATAAAATCATACTGGTATTTTTTAGCGTTCCACTTAACTACCTCCCAGTCCTGAAAAGACATTTATGCATTTGCTTAATTCTTCATATATGAATATTTCCACTGATTTAACATGTATCCTAGTCTTTGAAATATTAGGGCCTGAGCACAAGGCTAATTATATGCAAAAAGCATTTATAATGCTTTGAATGACATCAACTGTCCCATATTTGAAATTAAATATGCCTACTGCCATGCCTAATTGTTGACTTTCTATTAAATATTTTACTTGGAAATAGAGTGGTAGAAATTAAATTTTAAACTTGCATGTTTGTGTATTCAGACCCAAACTGATACAGATCATACAGAATTAAATGCTGTTTATTAATGCAGCAGAAGTACTGCTGATACATTAACCACACTATAATCAAGAATGTCAAATATAGCATATGGCTCTGCATTGGCAGACACACTGAAAGTACATATTAAATGCACCCTCATGTGAGAATAAGTTTGTAAAATTCAGATCCATTAGTGGTTACAAACAATTAAAAGAAGCTCTCTAATTCAATAAATCCCAAGTAGGGTCAAATATGTGTTGTAAGTTACTGAACAGGCTATAGTGACATCCATATGGTGATTTGAGATGCAGGCCTGAATTTTTAATGAGTGATTCCATCTTTTGAAATGGTCATCACAATGACTTGCTGCTACAACTTTGAGAGTTCATCTATCTGTACTACTGACTACATATTCACAACTGCAGGCAAAGCACCCATCACTGATACCAAATTCACCCTTTTTACTAGTGACATCAAATATTCTAATAGGTGATAGAGAGGAGTGAATGAGCAAACAGTCCACTTCCACATGTATGTATTTGCACACATGTACAAAGCTATCAGACCCACTAATCACTCACAGATTATCTGATCCCATGTTTGCTCCCTGAAGTAATTAACCAACAAAGGTGATTATCCCAGGGTCACCATCAGGCTACCAAGAAATTATTGTTACTGCAAAACAGAAAGACAGGAAGCAAGAAAACCACAACTGTCTCATCCAGTATGTAGTTAGGAGACATTCTTCTGCAATAAGAAAATAGTGACTTAGAGTCCAGCATGTACTAGCTGTCTTTCAATGAAACAGAGGCTCTAAAATCTATAGCAAAGATACATTAAATGCTGTTTCATCTGCTTTGTCTACCGAGCAGTCATTTACTATTTTCTATTTGAATCCGTTGTTCCCTGTAGCTTCTTTTTTAGGTTTTCATGGGAAATAACAGAATCCCATGAGGATCCTTGGGTGACAGAGGCTCTGCCACACTGCATTTTCTGCCAAGATGCTAATTAACATAATTAAATGATCCATGACAGAAAAAATATGATTATTACAGCATATGCTATATCATCACTGACCTTAACAAAAACTTTAAGCCTCCATCAGCTGAAATGCATCCATCGTACGTAAAAGTAAACAAATTTGAGATAGACTTATCACATGGGTCTATCCCTAAAGCTTGTCACTAACAACAGATATTCCTGGTTCAGCAATTGAAGGCTTTCTGTATATTTTCTTGATCCATTGTATCTGATGCCCTTTAATCTGCAACAACACCAGTTTTTGCCAGCAGATTGAAAGTACCTGCTCCTGATTTGTAACAAAAGACAACACCAAATACAGGCAGAACTGCTCTTTTCTTCAGCCCTTTTCACATACTTACAAAAATCTAGAATATTTAGCTTATCTTTACCTGCCTCTGTAAGAATCACTTGCAGGCAAGAGCAGAAGTGGAAGGAGCATGGGATCCACTCCATACAGGCTATTGCTGCTACACCACATCTTGGGAAATAAAGCACCAGCATTTCTTTAAAAATTTTATTCCTAATTCTTCTTATAATACTGTTAAATATCTAAATTTTGGATGAGTTTCTCAAAATTGTACCCTAGTTTTCTCTTACCCATTTATTCCTCCCTGTTGCAAATTCATATGCAGAATTAGTGGCAAGATGCAATATTCCCTTTCTTTGCATGCCAAGTTCTGCTTGGATTCTTTTCTCACGTTACACATCCAAAACTCAACTCTCAGAAACAAGCATTATAACACAAATCACCAGACCTCTCCCTCCCTCCCTTGTCATGCTGCACTGTTTGCTCACTTTAAGCAAAAGATGAGTTTCCCTTTAGCTGGCTCAGCTCCAGAACTAATTATCTCAGATTAGTGACCTGCACAAACCTTGCTGATTTCAAGGAAATTCACTGAGCAGGCTTCAAAACCAATGCAAAGATTGGACTTTTTTCACACCAACAGCAGTTAGTTAAGTGCATTCTTCTCTCCTCTAAAAACACAGAAGAAAACTCAGACCAAAGCAGAAACAAGAAAGATTCCATTCTATGGTTTAGGATATTCTATCAACAAACCTTCCTCTTTTTAACCCTTTATTTACTTTTCTTTCTCCTCACCAATTTATTTTCTTGTTTTTTCCCCCCATAGGGTAAATGCTAATAAAGACTATAACCTGTCATAACTTTGTATCAGGTATCAGTTTTGAGTATTATGGCCATCAATCCTAACAAATTTCTAACGCAAGTAGAAAACTGAGGAAATAAGAGAACAAAGGGCATAAAGATAAGCCTTTCCTTTTTAAGCCATTGTTAGTTTGGACTGTAAACTGTCCTAGATAAAGACTACCTCTTCTTACTGGTATGAAGATCAGACAGTAAAATGGGAGCCTAACTGTGGGAGTAGATACCACAATGAAGGAAAGCAATCCTATTATTAGTATTGCTTCTGCTTTGATTTTCTCATGACAATTTTAAGAAGCACTTCATAATTGCAGAGTTCATAGCTGCTGTACACAGACCTTGAATACAACCTTGAACAGAACCAGCGACAACTTAACAAAGGCAGCATGGAGCCACCTGTATCTGCACTGGCTGGGATGGACCCTGCTGTCAGACACAGCCCACTCTACCTTTCTTGTTGTCAAGAGTATGCACATGTATCTTCACAAAGGCCTCTGTGTAGGACTCTTGCACAGGAGGCTGCAGTTTTGAGCAGTTCACCATCATTGTTGATTTTTAACATTATTTAGGTCACAGCAGACAAACTTATTTGCTTCTTCAGGCCATTAACTGACTTTTCACAGGGGAACACTGGTATCTAAAAACTGGAGCCAGGATCATCCCCAAGTTCATGTGTTATGTAAGGAAATTCATCATACCTGAGCCTCTCAAAGGCAATAAAAATACCAAGACAGGATCTTGCTCTATGGGAAAGTTCACATAACTTAGAGCTTTCTCACAGTTTAATAGTTAAGTGAGAGAAAATGGTTTGCTAGTGACTTCCAGTCAAGTTTTGAAAAATAAAAGAAAAATTTAGTTTCAACTACTTAGCCCAACAGGCTAAGGATGCTGAGATTTTAGAGTGTGGGGCTGGATTATATCACTGGAAAAAGAATAATCAGTACTGTTTAGGTTTAGCACCTTTAAATTCTTTTAATTTCCACCTATTGTAAGAACAAACAGTGCTGGGCAGCATTACAGAAAATGTTGCTGAAACAAAACAAGTATTATATAGAAGGCTGTAACTCATAATAAAAAAAAAAAGAAACCAAGATGCTGGAATAAATCATTCGTATTTATTCATATGCTTGTCTGTAGAGGGAACATAACTTTTCTATTAATTCCACAACTCAGACTTTTGACTGAGTTTATACTGGCAATATTCTGTTCTACGTGTAAGTAGTGCTTACTGATGCAAACTGAAGTGCCTTCTTATTCTGAGAACAACAACATATAGGCTGAATGAAGTTCAATGAATGTAGAGTGTAAGTACTCTTTCTAAAGCAAACATTGTAATGTAGTTGCAGAACTCCATTAACTACAGCAGCAGGGGGGTGCCTTTTCTTTTATTTTTTTAAGTTTGCACAATTTCTATCAGGAATATACGCATGCTTTCATTTCACCGTACTGTGATTTAATCTCAGTGAATAAATTTTTGTAGCCCTGTGAATGGGAATGCTAAGTATTATTTGCTTTTTTCCCCAAACTTGTCAAACAAAGAGCTGTAAAAGTGCTCAAGCACTTATATCTTACACAAACTTAGTGGTTTGTAATTTGGCATGATGTTTAACCATTCCAGAATTTCAGCTCAGAAGGGCAATCTCCAAGGCTGCTAGACAAGAAGCATCCTGATATCACTTACTTGATGTTAGAAAATAAGTCACTTCAAGGTACTAATAACATTATCACAACTCATAGACAGTTACAGATATTTTATTTCTTCCTCAAACAGGTATTTTCTCTGATGTCGATCAGAGGAGAATTTTACTGCCTCCCTGAGTTTGATGAAGATAAGTAAGATTCCCACCATACAGAATTAAAGTTTACAATACAGGGTGTCATAGGAAGAAATGACAAAGACAGTAAGTGGAATAGATCAAGACCCATCATTCCCAGTTCCATTTCAATTCTGTATACTTACTTGCTAGAATGATTTCAAGCCTATCACTTGTTTCTTAACCACTTCCTTCAGAAAACAGAAATACAGGTAGCAGAGTCATGGGGGCACTGAGGAAAAAAACAGTTAGGATCACACATAGAGCCCAAGAAAACATCAATTTCTCTGCTTAATGTGGTTAGTTAGTGAACCCTTCCAGAGATGAAAGGGTTGCTCAAGTAATGATAAATACATTTATCCGTACACTTTTCCTGAACTACATTAAAGTCCATGCTTGCAAGACCTTTAGCAAGAGATGAGAAAATTCTTATTTATCCTCTGAGTGAAAGGAAAACCCTCTGTGTATTTAACTTACACTTTATTTGTTTTTAAAATATATTCAGGCATTCCTGTGTGTTTTGTTGCTAACGCTTAATGAGCCAAATCCTTTTAGATATTTGTCTACAGCTGTAAAATTCTCTGCTGGCCTCTTCCTCAAAGTAGAGAATTTAGCCCCAACTTGTTAATAGATGCCAGTGAAAAACACGAGCTCCTGAGACCTTCCCACAGCCCCTGTTCAGCCTGCTGCCCTTTACACTTTGCTTGTAACCAATAGAGAGTCTTAATGTGCATATCTACAGGTGTGTAAGGCAGCCCAGGAACTAGTATCTATGCACTAATATCCCTGTGAAGGGCAAGCCAGACAGTCAAGCATCTTGATTTAGCCTCCATGCAAAAGGTCAGATTAGGCACTCTCTTGAGGTCCTCACTACATTTCCGATACTGTGCTCATGCTGGGACACCTGCAAGAAATTCAATAGCTAGATAAAGTAGGGTTGTAAGGAACTTCGGAAGAGCAGTGCTTGTTACTAAAACCCAGAGAAACTCAAAGCTGTCAAATACAATCCTCTGTCTGCCCTTCCTCATTATTTTTATTGTTCTTTATATGCATGCTAACTAAACAACAAGCTCTTTATACCCAGGATGGCAGCCAAACCCTAACAAAGCAGTTTGATTGCCTCACCACCCCCCACACACACACATTAAGGTATGGTCTGCCACCCAGTACCACGGCTAACCGTGCTGGCATAGCCAGCAGTGGCAGAAGCAGCAGCAAGGGCTGTGGCACTGCTCCTAGCAATACACGCTTCTGCTGTGGGGACTTTCCTCCCCAGCACACAGGCATGGACTTGCGCAGATACCCGCACGGCATCCCCAGTGCTCTTGCATGTGGATACGTAGCAACGGGTGGTTTGCTCCCCACTGGATGTCCTGTTTGAGGGCATCATGGACCTCATAACGTTCCAAAAAATCCGTTTAGCAGCTGTTTAGTAAGCAGACAGAAATTGCTTGTATCAACCTGTGGTTCAACAGCGCTTTCCAGAGTAGTCCCATATAGGGAACACTGCAGTAATTCGATGTGGGAGTAAAGAAAAGCAGCAGAGGACCTGATGAGGTGCACCCTCCTCCCAGAAAGAGCTCCTTTGCCAAGTGTGCAGTCAGCAATCTCTTCCAAGATTGTTTAACCCCTGCCAAGATTTAGATACACTGTGTGCGGCAGCAGTATTCAGCTCTAACAGCCTGAAAGCTAGAGAGCCTGGGAAGGACAGGGGCTGCGTGTGTGGTCAGCACCATCAGTAATGAATCCCCTCTCCTGTGGGGAAAGCTGAGTCCTCTTTCCTTGCAGAGGATGCTACGCAACGTATCTGGAGGAGACCAGCTATCTTGGGCACGGCTAGTAATCTGCTCTCCAGAATTACAGTAGCAGCATTAGAATTAACTGAACTCTAAATCTGTTAAGATGGAGAAATCTTAGACGAATACAGCACTGTTGGGAAATAAAAAAATAAGAAGAAATTCAACTGTAACCAATCCTGACTTCCTTTGACAAGGCAACTAAAGAAAAAAAGACCTGTAAGAGCCCTCTGTAGGCTATTCAGACACCTTATTTAAATTTTGTAAGAGGATCTGAAACCACAATGATGGTCACGTGTAAATATCAAATAGCTCCTTTATGCCAGGAACCACTTACCAGCAGGAAATTTTTCTGCGAAGGGTGCCAACAAGCACCTATGCTTTTAAAAGTAAGATTCTAATACATAACAAAAGTTGTAATTCTCTAATGGTAAAATCAAAAAGAGCCCATCCCAAAGCTATAGCCAGAGATAATCCTAAAATGGTCATGAATTCACATTCTGCCAGAAGCTCTTCCACTGATCATTTAGTGAAGCACATCTTTGGTCCTAATTTTCCAAAACTTTAATGCAGAGTCTATCTTTAATAAATAAAATCTTCAGTGTTGAAGGCCCTGAAGCTCTATAATCACTATATTTTAAAATTTCTTTTAAAATTCAGTGCAGTTGTCAGATATGTGCTCATTTTAGTTTTGCATAGGTGGCTTTGCAGTTGCATCAGGTGTGCAATTAACCTATTCCCAGGTGAACAGTCTCTGCAGTTACCTCACTGAAGAGATCCCTTTCACATCTTTGCCTATTTGAAGGTGACACTAAACCAGTTGTCGTAGTCTACTCATCTCAAAGTGATTTGGCAAGCTGTGTTGCAAAAATACTTTCCTAGATGATAACATTAGCAGTGCCGAAATACACACTGCAGAAAGCTACCAAGAAAGGTCTCCACATGTGGGCACACTGCTGTAGTGCTTTTCCTGAGAGAAGGATACAGCAACAGTAGCCCATAAGCAAACTACTGATAAATTATCATACTTTAGAGGACCTGCTTGTAAGCCAAGTGAAGAAGTATTTAGCTCAAGTGCCATAGCCACTCTGCCAGTGCTTGCTTGAAAAACAACTGGGTCTAATCCTCACCAAAACAGGTCTAAATGACACAAACTCCAAGGCAGTCTCCAGTTCAGGCTGGTGCAGCTCCAGACGAGCACTACCAGTTTAACTCAGCAGAGCCTCTCTCTTCACCTTAGCATGAGGAAATTATCACATATTAAACAGAGACATAAAGAAAAGGAAGTGCTCTCCTTCCACCCTTTCCCCTTGGCTATTTCATCACTATCATACATAAGTGTTATATCACTTTTACAGACTCTTCTACCCAACCACTCCTGGATCAAATATGCAAAGACGCAAAGTCACAAACCTCTTTTGGACCCACTTCTTTTTAAATGGTTGGTGGAGAACAAACATGCTCTGGAAGAAAAGCTTTTATGCAGAGTAATGCATAGGGGTGGCCTTCAGTTTTCCCTGGGCAATATGCTGCTGGGGGTCACCAAAAACAAGTGAAAGACTTGCCATCCTAATTTGTCATTAACATGTTTCTTTTCCATTCCCTGAAACCCAAAATCTCTCCTGAAGGACAAGCCATACTGTTGGTGCCCAGTGGCATGAGCAGATGATCGAGGCTGGAGGACAAGGGTCCAAGCTCCCACATTGCCCTGATGCTGAGGGTGCCCTCTCTTGGTGGGTGCTCCCACACCAGCCGCCTGCACTCCTGGTGTTTATCACTGTGGGACAGACCGCAGGGCGCTCCCAAGGCTTTACAACCAGTGAAAATCAGCACCAGCTTCGTAATTCTGGCACAACATGTCTGCTTTGAAGTCTGGTTACTGGTTTTTACAGTTCTATTTTTAAAATGTATTAAAGATGTTTAAAAGTGGCAGGGACTTCCAATAAAAGCCATGTTGTCCAGAATCAGGATGCTGGTCCCAATTTAAACTGGCTGTTAAACAATAGTATATCCAAATAAATGTGCTCTGATTTACAAAATACCTCAGACTGATTGAACGTTTATTATCCAATTTTTCTCTCTTCAGGTCTTCAGAGATCATTCTTTATTTTTGTTTGTTTTCCTTTTAAAGCTGCAAGGCTTTCCACAACTACTGTATGGACAATGGATTCGCTTACCATGCTTAAAAATCAACTGTTAACAGTAAATGCTAAAGTATAATAAAGGAAAGATGCTAATAAAGATTTACATTTCTCTTGGCTTTATGCGTCATTTAAACAGCTTACAACATCATCAGAGATCCATTTTCTGAAACACACCCAGGATATACTGCAACCAGCTTCTGTTTTCTAACATCAGGCATTTCTGTTTTCCCAGTATAAACTCATTTAGAACTTTATCTCCACAGCACATTGGATTTTCTGTTAGGAGAAGTGAAAGAACAAACAGGACAATGCCTGAAGGAGAGCATCACTCCAAGGAGGAGCCCAGAGGAGCCAGGGCAGCCTAATTCGCTGGATCCACCTGGAGTTCAAAGACCTTCGTCTGTGACTGACCTCCTGTTTCTGCTGTGATCCTGGGTGAATCATTTCACATCTCCATCTGTCTCATCTGGTTAAGCTGAGCTCCTGAGGGCAGGGGTTTTCTTTTGTTTTGTATATTTAAGCAGGGTTAACTCTGTAACTTAGGAACTTATGGTAATAATATTACTAAATAATACAGACCAAGCACGATATATGTGTAAAAAATCTAGCAAAATTTAATGTGCAAAGGGACTGAGTTTGATGACCCTGGAGGAGGCAGCCGTTATATAAAACTTTTGTGAAGATTTTCATTGCTAAAGTTTTTATTTCAGTGGCCTGTGCTTATATCTCCTAGTTATATCCCAGCAAAACACAACTAAAACAGGCTTCCCACCCCACTGAATCTCACCATGTCAAACAATTCCACCATCAAGTTTCACATTAATATCCAAAAATCTACAGTATTTTCTAATACCTTTGGCAAGTGTATGTAATAAAAATTTAGTGGAAGACAGGTATAAATAATCCACTTGAACCCTCTCTCCTGTCAATACCTTTCCTGTAAATAGAAAGATATCTCTATTTCCCATTCTACAGACTGGAAAACTGGGGCAAAGGACAAATAAAGTAACCTGCCCAAGGTGATGCTGACTTGCTCTTGTATGTCCCCTACAGCCCAGCACACCGCTTGTCAGACAAATTGCATTGTAATAGCAAAGTAGTTAGGCCTTCAAGATTTGTAGTTAGCAAGTATTCCTAAAATTCTGATTAAACATTTTCTTTCCTAGTGGTTTTAAATTGGATGTGTCATTTTGTAAATGACAGATGGCTACTACACGGTAAGTGAGCAGGTTTTTAGTTTAGAACAGCAAATACACAAAACACATTGGCATCAGGTTTCAGGTAGTTCTTTATACTGAACTCTTGCCAAAAATTACATATTTGTGTCCTACTTCTAGAAATATAAAATCTGCAAGGGGATTTGGTTGCCCTTTGTAAGATCTGGTGTAGTGGAAAAATGGAATTAAATTGTTGTTCAAACAAAACACAAAACAGATCAAACAAAGAAATTTTTTCCCAGAAGTACACATGATTTTTCTCTCAATACATGGAACTGAAGAGCATTTCAGCAAAGATATAAAGGCAAATCTTAGCTTACAGAGAACAAATCCCAGCACACAAAAGACCCAAACCCCAAAACAACCAAACCCAAAAAAACACCCCAAAACAAACCACAAACTGCAAACCACAGCATATATATACGTATATTAGCAGAGCTAAACAAATGTGGAAATATATGTGCTGTGTGTTTTACAGGATGAGTAACTGCATTTAATGTATTCACATAATTTTCACTTAGTGCCTGTCTTTGTAAGCAGTGGGTTTCAACATTCATACAAAATATATTTTTGTCATATATTTGAGTCAAGAGACCCAATTCTACTCATTGGTCTTAGCAGTTCAGACAATTGGAACCCATGTCACCAAAATATTCAAGAAGTCCAGAACACATAGAGGAACAAATTACTTGCACAGCTCAGAGCAGAAGTTTCGGGGGAATTTCATGGTAGTGTAAAGAATTTCAGCAAAGTAGTTATAATGTTCACTATGAAATCTAAATCCCATCCAGGATCTACATATCTCATTAAGTCAATCTATATAACACATCTGTCTCTGTGGTCCACAGCACCTCAGGGTCAGGGTCAGCATGGCTGCCCAAGCCCACATGTGCTCTGCCTTGGCTTCTCAGCCAAAAGCTGTACCTACTCCTACTGTCAATAACTGGCACCAGCTCTTCCACTTGCTCGGAGCAAACCTGAAATTATGTCTTCATCTTCAAACAGAAATGTTTCCACCAGTGGTAGGGGCTTTGCTGCTGCACTCTGTGTCATCTTTATTGTTTCAAAATTTAGCTGAGGTGCTGATGCAGAATGCTGAAAAATCACTGTCATGCAGTAGATCAAGGCTAGTCAGAGAAGAAGAAAAAAGTGAGAAAAGGTAAAAAAGAAAGGAGTTGAAGGTTAGACTGATATTTTTCAGCTTTCCTTTGCCTTCTCAATGTAACACTATATACTAAACACAATCCAAAAATCCTATTTACTGGGAAACAAGGCAGTAAGACACCCCTAATATAAGCCCACCAAGAACAGCAGCTGTAAAGCAAGGATGCCCAGGTTTCTAGCACTCATCCTAGGCTCAAGTATTGTGCATTTTTTTCTAGCAATTTGGTAGGAATTCTCATTGCCCAAGCAAGGCATGGTGTACCATTACACTAACCTTCAAGAAGCCAAATCTGGCCAAGGACATGGCCGAATGCAGATTTATATGTACTGTTTGCACCCACTGCATTGTAAACTGTTCAAGTTTAGCCATGCACAGGTAGTACCTTTACTGATCTTCAGTACCAAAGTTTTGTCACTTTTGGTGGTCTCTGCCTATCTGATGAGATTGGGGTTTTGGTGGTTGTTTTCTGATTTTTCAAGTCCCAACTATTTGGTTCTATGCACAAGTACAAATTTGTGCCAAGTAGACACATGCTGTGTCAGCTCTTTGGTATTCTGAATAACAAAAGCAGTCACATTGCTGTTAAAATACTTCATCTTAGCACATGGTACTGCTTTGAAGCAATAATTTGAAAACCAGCAGCAATGGATGGCAATTACTCCAGCCTTGGAGAGTTCACCCACTGGCAATCAAACCACGTGTATGTTTTAGAAGCTTTTTCTTGTAAACTCTTCATTCTTCAGGCAATGACTATGATTTGGCCATTCTTGTTTCTTGGCAATTAGAATCTGAGTTGCTTTTAAACCTGATCTGGTTAATCTTGGTTTGTAAATTTTCTTCCCCAGAAAATGCAGTCATAGCAAGAGAGACATAAAACTGAGTCTTCTCTCCATTAGACTAGATACAGCTAATGGGTAGGGGCTACATAAAGTTATCTAATGGAAAGGGACAACTTCCTGAAAGTAACTGAAGAAAAACAAACAAACCAACCAACCCACAACTAACTGCAGGATCACTTTGACATTGGGAAAGACAATTATACAGATTTTTAGTTACCTTCTCTAAGAATCAGTAGATGGTGCAAAATATTTTAACTGTTGAATGAAACTGCTCCTCTTGGAAAACCAGCCCAGAACACTGGCTGTGGGTGCTAGATGGGGGATCCGAACAATAGTACTAGGGAGAGCAGAGACTGGGAGGCAGCTGCCTACAGAATTAAGTTTCTGTGTCAAAAGAAAGAAAATAAAATCTCAGTTCATCATTGATTAAATGTTATATTCTAATATGAAAACTGATAAAGCAGAAGAGCTTTGCTGTGAAAGGAACAGGTTTCCTTTTAAAACTACTCAACAGCTATCTGTTATAACAGATTCTGTTATAACAAAGGATCTCACCCTTCTGGAGCCTCACAAAACCAGTCAGCTGCTTAGCTGGTACAATCTTTTAACATGTAGTTATTAGTCCCCTTTTCATATTTACAACTATATCCATTATCACTGTATACTTTCAATACTAAGAACATTAGTTTTCACATCTTGTTTTAACCTACAATCAGCAAATTAAGTGTAACACTGTTTTGTCATTTGTATTTTTGGGGGGGAGGATCTGAAGTAATTGCTCCTACTGCTAATTTTTTCCTTAGACACCAGAGCAAAAATGACAGAGGCACAAGTAGACTATTACATACTGCAAAAAATACCTTTAAGATTTTGACAAAGACTGCTGTTAGAACTGTTACGTGTTTGCTTTTGAGACTCTTCTGCAGTAAACTGGCTTCTGGAGCTCAATATCCACATGCAATCTTCCTGGCCTGTATGGGCAATCATAACACTTCATTGTCCAGTGCTATCATTACAATATTGTTATCATCTGAGCTTGAGTCTGACACTTTCTCTAAGACCTTTCAAATAACCCCTTTACTAGGCTTCAGTACCAACCATTCAGGGCAAATCTCTGCTTTGTGCTTGTCAGCCTTAATAGACTGGATGTCACTTTTGCCTGTAAAAAGTGCCCGCTCTTCAGCTGTCAGTCAGTCCTTGTGGTGTCAGCCGAGAGCGTGGCTGGAGCCGCTGGATTAGAGGGTAGTTACCATAGCTGTCAGATTACTGACAACCTGACACCCATATCCCCAACTTCCTTTGACTGTATTTGGTTTCCATCTCGCTCCTTGGACCTTTCTTAAGGTGGATCTATCTGCTGAAGTTAAATAATAAATGCTGTAGCCACCTGGGAAAGTTTTCTTCTTGTCTCCAATTCCTCTTTCAGCTTGGTTTGCCCTTTGCAGACACACACCATAAAATGTGCTTTGCAGAAGTCTTTGCTAATTTATAAGCAGAGAAAATGAATTTTTTCTGGTCTCTAAATTAACAGCTTTCTTGCTCTGTAATTATGCGTCTGTGTTTGGAGATATTTTAGCTGTTGATACCTGCCTTTAGTCAAGGGTGCTGGGGGGCTATACATATTTCTCCACATATTTTGAATGTACTCACCACCCTGCACTTTCTATACTTCTCCAGTTCTACTCTCAAAAATTTACAGACTATGCAGTTCTCTGGGTGGTTTATAATTACTGGAAGCAGAAGGCATTATACCAACACTTCATAGAACTTGCTCTGTATTTCCATAGTTGACACGTACGTTTCTCCTAGTTTTAGAACATTAAGTAAGTAGGACTAAGCAGGAAAAAAGCCACAATGTAAATATATTATTTAGGACCAGACACAAACTCACCTTCTTTGTCTGTGTCTTCACTTTGAGGGACATACTTGAAAACAAACTGCTTCAGTTCACTCCCTTGCTGTTACATGTCTTAAGGGACATGTACTGTAGCCCTATTTTAATCATGGCTAATCAGGGTAAACCATCTATATTCTGCCTGTAGTTGATTTAGCCAGCTAGACTGAACCAAAGACTGGTTTTACCCTCTGCTTGGATTACAAAGAGAAATATTTATTTTGAATAATACCTTGTTCAGTTTTCAGAGAAGTAAAGAGAACACTTTGCTAGGAACCATCTCTGTGACGAAAAATAGCACACATATACAGCTGGCAAAGAGTTGTACCCATACCTCCTTTGCCTGTATTTAAAATTTAAATTTCACTGTAGGAAAAAATAAATCCAACTTTTCAACAATATATTTTTTAAATTCAGTTATTTTTCTCAAGATAATTGCAACCTGTCATATATGCCTGGCCACAATATTTTTATCTCATTACACAAAATTCTAGTGGAAACAATTCCATGTAAGGGAGAAAACATAGCAACCCCTCATTCACACTAAATACCGTGTGTTAACCTACAATTCAGCATAAAAGGGAGAGTATCCAGATTGTAATTAAACATTGTCCTTTCCCTTTAGTAGCAAGTATGGCTGTTGCACTGAAATCCAACACATGGCAGGCAGTTTGCAGTATGTTTAGGATTTAAGGAAATGCATAAGGGTGTAACACACCCCTCACAGACACCTGAGGGGCTTGTGAAGTTTGGAGAGAGGGATTTCATCCTTTCCTACCCCACTGTTAGCATCAAGTCACTTTGCTCAATGCTGGATGTCCAGCACCCGCAATATACCGGCTAGCTTGACCTAACTGCATTTTCAGCAGTTACCCGTGTGCATGCTCAACTGCATGGTCTCTCCGCTGCTTCCTGCAGCACACTCACTCTTTGGTTTCCCGCAGTTTTGGTACACTGGGGTGGATCACACCATGAAATTCATGAGATATATCGATTGTCATTAGCTGATGAAAAAGCACATACCAAACAGCTTTCTCAGGAAAGGTCAGAGAACCAGAACACGAGAAGAATTCTTTGGTCCAGAAGAAGCCTGTCTGACTCTTTATCTCAATATTTAATTTACAGATTGCTTTTCTATAAGGCTGCAAACACAAAGAGCTACATTTTTTTTAAGTGCAAATTTAAACCATAAGATGGCTTATACCTAATGAGCTTTATAGAGATACTATTAGCTCCTCCATAAACAAGACTGCCTCAAATTTAGAACTAAATTTGAATTTTTTCTTTAGATAGAAACTATATTATGATGCATGCACTTTGCTACCTTTTCACTTTTTGGTGTTTTCCTTCTTATTGCATTTCATGCCTGTGTAGCTGTTGCCTTGCAAGGCAGACAGGTGTGATTATGGATACTCTACACCTCATCTAACCTTGCTATTCAGAAAGGCAGGGAGCAACAGTTTCCTGCCTGCAACCAGAAGCTGCATCACCCAGACCAGTGCCTGTGCTAGAGCTTTGGTGCAAAAGAGCCTGAAGCAGCTGCTGTAGTACTGGAACAGATAGTGCAAACGTACCTTATGACAATCATCACCTGGTAGTGTTAACATTGCTCTGCACACAAGTAGCATGGTAGCTACTAGGATACCGATAATTATCGATGTGGAGCTTGTCTATTTGCAAGGAGGGGAACTAATGGAAGCCAATAGTGTCAGAAGCTCAATATCTTACTAAGCTATTTTCATTAACAGACTGATTTCCAGGCTGTTGTCACTACATTATAACAAAAAGTTAAGCAAGAAAACACACACATTTTTCCAATACGTATGAACTGTCAGCTCGAAACACATCACTGAAATACTTCAGTTTCCAAAGCTTGCTGCTGTTCCAGCTGCCTTTATACTTACTTATTCCTAAGTTCCAGACACTTTCCTCAGCCGTACAATGGGGACTCTGCCATATTACAAACCAACAGCCAATACCTAGGAACAACTTCAGGATCTGGCCCTTTAGTTTTGTAGTAATAGATAAAGTACTGGCATTTCCCAGCCACATTTCTAGAATGTGGCATGCCCTCATGAAATCAGCTGGGGGAAAGATGGCAAGTACTTTCAAATTAGTGGCAAGGCTTCAAGAACATGCATGGGGACTTCTTTTCTTCTGCCAATGTCTACTACAATGAGCCAATTTTATTTAAATAGATTTAATTTTTTTTTTTTAATCTAGAGGCTCTCAAAACATTGCACTGTAATATATATTTAAGTGAAAAGAGGGTTATAAAAATGCATTCTTAATCCAATTCAGCTGAACAACTGTCAGAAATGTCATACCTAAATCCATTTGCAGAAATTAATGCATAATATTACCCAGTAGATAGTAAGGCACAATTCACAGTAGTGGGTAAATCCCTTTTTGAACAGATGGGCTGAAATGTTGGGACATCAAGCTGACTAATTTGGGTACTTCCCAAGTAACCTCCATAACCATGGGTGTGCTGTTATTTTTCTCTCTCTCTGCCAGGTACAGTTACAGAGTGAAATCCAGCAGTGCTCTTCCATCCACCATGCACAGCACATCATTCTGCACATCATTCACAGAATTAGCTAACTCAAGGGAAGAGCTCTGAAAATGACAGCCATACCTTCCCCTTTCAGATGGGAGGAGGCAGTATCACACTGCTTATGTATGACAAGTCTTTAAACTCAACTTGAGACACATCACTCCTCTGCTCAGGAGCTTCCAGGGAATTCTTGACCAGTGTCCAGTATAAGGGGCTGCATGTACTCGTGGAAAGTGCCATAGTGCCGCATTCTGACTGAGGCCATAATTCACATGGAGGCTGATGGTGTAAGCCTCTCCCCATTGATTCCTTTATCAGCAGGGCTGACTCTACAGGTAACCACATAAAGCTATGTGGGGAAGGGAATTAACCTCCATCATCCATATGCAGTGCCAGGCTAGGTGACCGGTGGGAAGAGGAAGGCTTTCATCCCATTTCCAGAATTTGTCTTAACCACCACCACCACTTCCTCACTTGTATTTTGCTGTAGGAGCTTGGAAATTGATCCCCAGCACCAGAGTCCACGGGTCTGCTCTGCTATGTGTGTGACTGCAAAATCATGCCTTGATTTTGGCTCTCAATGAGCCTAAGGAGAAGCCTAATATGGAACAATTGTCTTCAGCCCCCTAAAGGAGGAAGCACTTCAGGAAAATCAGGTGTGTGTTTGGTGACAGCAACACCCAGGCTTATATTTTAGAGCCAAAAAATAGCTTTTGTTAAGAAGCATCTAATGCACTCAGCTAGTAATTCTAAACTATGGAGCCCTGGTTTGTAACTCTGTTGCAATGCCCAGTGTATATTTCTCTAGCAGAATGCTACCCGCAAGTATAACATTAACAAGTATAACATTACTGCTTTCTAAATTTCTTTTCCTCTTTTTTAATAAAGGTTTGCGAGTTACAGAAGTGCAAAAAGTGTTTTAAACCTCTTAATTTGTTTTGTTTACTTCTGTAGCTTAAAACACAGCCAATTGGTTTTAATTGGTTAAAAAAAAAAGAATTGCTCGAGGCAGAAAACTAGAAAACCAATCTTCTGTCTGGAGTAAATTTTTACAGCTTCCTTTTAAACCTCTGAAAATAGGGTTTATAATGGAAGTGCTGACACAACCTTATCTACAATATATCAGTGTGAACTGTACCGCTATAATAAGCAGTTATTATGTATGTGTAAAAATAATGAGAGCCAGTGTCTGAGGAGAGTTAATGTAAAATGCTAAGCAATTGTGCTTGGTTACACAGTATAGGTTAATATTCTCTCATATAGCTACACTTTTTCCCCTTTTGTCCTCCAGAACTCCTAATGAAAATTCTGATACCTGACGGTAATGATAAGCAGCCATTCACACATCCTTTGTGTCAAGGCTTGAGCATTAATGCTTTCCTTCATATAACATTTTGCATAGCCTAAAGCATCTATTAAAATCCTTTGTAAAATTCATGAAACAAAAGTGGTGGGTTGAGTCTAGTGGGAGAGCAAGTAAGCTGCTTATTAGCAAAAAGTCAAAAACACAGGGCCAATTACAGATCTGAACAAGAAGGGCTACAGAACAGCATGGGGAGTAATTCTTTCTTCAGCCCAATGGGCTCAAGTGAGAGGCAACCCAGATAAAAATATAGCAAATATTCTAAGCAGTAATTAAACGAAAATGTTTGGAGTTAGAAACAGCTCTATAACAACTGAAGGATATGCTCAAGTAAAACAATTGTCTGGTCTCACATAGATGCTAAATTGGAAGGATTTACGACTGCTCCCTAAAGGAACGACTAAGGGGTAGCCAAGAAGAGCTGTGAGCTCAGGAGATATGTAAAAAAATCTGTTTGGTATTTCAGATACTATAAATTAGATAAAAAATGAGCTTTTCTACTGAACAAGCAACGTAAAACTGAATAAACCACAATAAGATTGTCCTTTTTCTGTTATAAACTTTACATTAAGCCTGTCATGTTCAATGACAGCCTAACAGACCTCATTCTTTACCCTTTGGAATTTGAAAGATTGGCAGATGTCATGATTTCCTTAACATAAAAGACCTTGCAGATAATGTTCACCGCACATACTTTTAGTTTCATAACTTCACTCCCTTACTTCCAGAATCATCAAGTAAAATTTCCAAGCAGAACTTAAGATTTTTCTCTGGTCAATAATTGTTTCTGACCCTGAGGAAAATCTTTTACTGACAAAGGAAAAACGTGACATGGGCAGCAGTTTTTATGATTTGCTTTACAGTCCAAACATGCCCTTACATTCATAATAATGAGCTGCTTTGCACAAAACAGCTCATTATTATGAACAGAGGGGTATAATATTGTTAAGTAAGCTGAGCCAAAGCAGAACTAGTTGAGGTTAGCTCTCAACTGGAAGCAGTTTTCCCTTTAAAACATCCCTCCTCCCCTTTAAAGTTTTTTGAAAAAACACACACGCTTATCTTTAAAAAACTGGAATGTGGTAAGAATCACAACTGGCATTTTCTAACACTTGGTTGGTAAACTTTATGTGTTGTTATTCATTTACTTTTCAATGTAAGAATTGTTCCAAGATGTTCTATAAGTCAAGGTCATTATGGAACTTCTTAGGGGGTCACGCTTTATTCCTGTGAATCTGAGAGAGAATTTAACACCTATTTAAACAAGGAAATCCTGGCCCTGCACTTTTGCAGCCAAGCAGTATCAAGATGCAACGGAGCTGCTGCACCATGTGATGGGAAGGGAGGAAGGCAAGGGAGATGCTGCAGCAGTTTCTGCAACCTGGTAAGGGGCAGCCAAACTTCATTCACCTTCCCAAGCAAGTGTCTGGGGCAGACCAAGGGAATGGCAGAGGGACAGTCATCGGCTCACCTGCTTCATGGTCAGAGAGCACCATACCATGTAGGAGAGCTGCCATGGAACTGTTTCCTGGAAAGAAGTGCTGAAAGGAGGTCCACTAAGTGTCCTGGCTTTCAGGATGAGTCAGGATTTCATCCCTCCTGCTGTCCCTCAGGCCAACACCTTCACACCTCGCTTTTGTCCAGCCTCACCTCAAAATCAGTTGCTTCTGCCCGCAGTCTCATGATAGCTCTCTGCAGTTCAAATGCATTTGTTAGTACTGAGGAAGTTCACCTTCCACAGTAAAGAATGCAAAAAACATGCCAAAGATTTGCAGCTTCTTCCCTTGTGACAGGTTTACCCCTCGGGAAGTTGCATCAGCCTCACCAGCTGCTTTCATCCAAGCAGACAACTGTCTCAAAACAGACAGAGCCACACAACTTGCCTACAAAGATACTTACCTATACAAACAGATCCTATACTGTGCCCCCAGTCTGCAACGGTTTGCCTGCAAAATACTGGCAGCTCTATCTCCTACATTCAGGTATAAAAATACTTTATTGCCAAGCATTCCAGGATTGATAGGTTTTAGGGCAGGCTTTTAAAAAGGCCCTCACCTACAATGTCAGGAATTGTTATCAAAACTTTTTGTGGTTTTGAGTTCAATTTTTCATTAACTTTTTGGCTAAACATACACATCCCATTAAGTCTGATTTCTGACTTATGTTCTTAAGAGAAGTCACTTTTCACAGCCGAGCACTTCTTAGTGCAAGGTAAGACAAAATTCAAACAGTCAAACTTTTTTTTAACTTAGCCTTATGAATCCTGTGGTCATACATACCTCAAACAGAACAATTATCTTCAGTATTAAATGTATGTTTTGAATCGGATACTGGTTACAGCAGTGAATTTTATGTTACTTTTTATTCAAAAGCTTGCAAAATGTGCTAATATAGCATAATCAAGAAAAGTCTTCCTTAGTCAATAGCTACAGTATAATAATCGATTTATTGCAATTCCCAATTCTAAGACATTTTACTAGAGATATTTGGGGCCCTCAGATTTTCATGAAGTGAAGATTATTTGAAAAACAATTGCATCCCAAATAGTCACATTACAACAATTCAGCTAAAACCTCTTCAAACATAGAACAGTCTAATTAAAAAAAAAGGATTGTTCAAGAAGCATATAGCATGGATGACATAATTGCATTAGAATGAGGAAGTCAATCGAGCCAACCAGCCTTTCACTCCAGTTAGCCATTTACATACATTAAAGTCACCATGTTGATAGGAGTAGCATAAACATGACTTAAATGTAGTAGGCTTTATATCCAAATGAAAAAAAAAAGTAAAACAAAAACAAATCTCTGAAATTACTCCAAATATAGCACCAAGAGAGTCTTGTGGTTTGTGCTTGCAAAACGAGATTTCTTAAAATAAGTGTTTTTTTAAAATACATAACACTGAACAGATAAAAAATTTCAAAGCTCTATCTCCCTGTAGTTTCACTAACATGTTAACCTACTTACAGCAATTAGTGCTTCATTAGTAAGGCTAACTAACTGTTGCTATGCCCTGTAATGATTTGCCAGGTTTTCTATATACAAGTGCATAATCAATGTTTTCCAATTACTGCTATAGTGCAACCACTATTTCAAATAAACTAGATAATAATACAAACCCATTACTGAATCTGAAGTAGCAGAGGCATTTAATTGCAAGGCAGTTCTTTTCAGCTTTTAAAATTTTTCACGCTAATGAAGTGTCATACAAAAAAGTTGTATTGATTTTTCCACCACATGGCTTCAACCACAAATATGTAATTATCCCTTTTATATCTAGCAAGGGGATTAAAATAATCTATAGTATATAGCCTTTACTTATCCCTGATGGGTCTAGTAGTACTTTTACCCTTTTCAAAATATGCAGCTTTTTGATGAATGAACTTTCGGTAAAATGTTGCTTTATCTGCTTCATATCTCTAGTTTTTTGAAGCCAGCTAGCATGCAAGGATTGGAATTTTAAGTCCTGAGTTCTATCTACCACAAGCAGAGGAGAAGGAAGCCTGATCTTGCATTGCTGAAACAAGGACAAGTCTCTGCTGCAGAGTCAGGCCACAGCACCCAATTCTCTTCCTCTTCCCCACCTCATTGCTCCCCCATCAATTCATATAAGGGATCAGGAAAAGGACTTGGTTAATAACATGACTTTCAGTCAGTGTTTTCAAACTCTTCACTGAGCATAGTAGCTTGTGTGTGCTGCTACTGCCAGAGAACTACATACCTGTTGTGTGTTACTTGGGCAGATACAAACTGATCCATCAGTTTTGCTGGAGCTCCCACAGTACAAGCAGAACGTTGCCTCTGTCAGGAAGGCTTGGTGGCCAATCGTTAGGTGTGGTCGCACAGCTCCTGTCTAACAACTAGAGCATTTGGGATTTATTTTCGTAACACTCTTTGGGTACCATGATCTAAAATACTATTTTAGAAAGAGGCAGAGCACACCAGATGCAAACTGTATCAAAGGAACTACTGTTCTACCAGATGAGGCTAAAACACATGATAAAAATTAGCTCGTTTTCATGGATTTTGTACAGATTATTTATTCCTTAAATACTTGGAAAGAACTTCAGCTTGATTTTAATATTGTTTCTATTAAAGCAAGTCTGCAAAATGTTTTAACACAGATGGAAGCTAAAAATCCCATGCAGAAAAGTGACTGAAACTGAAACACAGCTTTAATGTTCTTCACATTAGTAGGGCTAAAGATCTATCTCCCAGTAGTTTCACTAACATGTTAATATACTGACTACTGTTAGTTCTTCCAGATACGTTGAAATTCGCTGAAATGTGCCAATTTTCTGTACCTTGCAGAATACGTATTTTTAGTGGAAATTTGTACAATTCAAACTATTTTGAGATCATACATATTTTTACAGCTAGGTAGATAATTAGAAATATATGTTAAAATTCTTACATAAAATATAAAAATATTTTGATATCTCATAAAACTGTAGTATAGTGATTGAATAAGAAATATTTTTGTAAGGGTAGGTATCTTTTTTTCCCTAGGTTTTTATTTACACAGAAATATTTGAGGGCCAGGTATTGAGTAGCACCTAACTTATCAGATAAGAAACCTAACTAAGGTTTTCATTAAAATCTGATTTAATTAACAATAAATACATTTAATAGACCTTAAATGAAATCATTAAATAGGCTTTAAAAAGCTCTAAGTTGAAACTTGCAAAAACCATTTTAAATATTAGCAAGTATTTTATGTGTAAAACAAAAATAAAACACAAGCAGTGAAAGCTTGAAATATTACAATGCCCATTTCTTTCTCAAATAGATATGTACTAGTGCCGGCAATACCTATATGGGTTACAATAATTCTTTAGTAGCACAATGGACTGGAAAATTCCATGAAAATATTAATATTTTAACCATAATAAAAATTTCAATGAAACACAAAACTGTGTCTCATCAAGTTAATGCAGAATAAAGCTGTTCTATGATTTTTAACGCTGCTGACCTCAGTGCTGTACTTTTTACTTTTTCAAATAGGTCAGTTGCGTGTTTTCCTTTAGATTTTCATAGATTTCAGAACACTTTAAAATGCCCCTGTGGTCATCACAAGAAAGTTCACAATAAGAAAATTCAAAATTTTATCTTTGCTCTTCAACACGCACTAATGAAGGAATAAAAATAAGTAGATAATTCTTCTTTAATTAAAATGCTTTA
This sequence comes from Pezoporus occidentalis, assembly GCF_034315485.1. NCBI lineage: Eukaryota > Metazoa > Chordata > Aves > Psittaciformes > Psittacidae > Pezoporus > Pezoporus occidentalis. Next base: position 793,743 of record NW_026913683.1, on the reverse strand, counting down.
TGTGTCACTTACAAAGAACAATGATTAAAAATGTGAGCAAAAGTAAAAAATTATTTCCTCAGAATAGTTTAGGAAAAAACATACATGTGCCTCGTGGAAGTGTGTTTCCAGGCTAATAAAAGGCTATTACCTTGACCATTGACATGAAGCCATCAGAGTCATATATATTGATGAAACTTTCAGCTCCCAATCTGCTGCACTGAATGAGCATCATACAGCTGTCAGCAAAGGCAGGGTACAGAAACAGTGATAGCTTGTGACATTTTCCTTTCATAATTTATGAAAGCAAAATACTTTAGAGTTTGTAGAACACAAGAATAAAAATTTGAGAATGTTTCTCTTAAAGAAAAACTCCATAAGCTATACCTTAACAGTATATCTCTATTAACAGAACAATTTGGCTATAAAACTGAAGATATCCGTGTAGATTTAATTGATAATCCTTAAGCAGTGTACTCTATACTAAAAGAAATGCTGCCACAACAAAGTGAGAAAGACCTAAAATTAGTATCTTAAAAGTAGTTGTACTGTGAGAATGCTTTGAGGTTTTTTACAGGGAAATAATTTCAAAACTTTGTTAAAATTAATATTATTATTAATTAGCATCATTTCAGAGCAAGAGACGATTTTATGAGTATTTCAGTATTATAATGTCAAAGTGAACATTTTTCAATATAAAAACGCCATTTCACATATTAGAAACAAGCAAATGGGAAAATATACCATGACATTCCATATATATTTCACCTCTTCATTTCATGCTGCTTAGACAAACTGTAAAAATGAATCTGTCTGAAGTCTCATGGGTTCCAGTACTTTTGCTCACAAACCGAGTCAATATCTTTGGATGCCAACACTTTCTATACAGTATCCCCTTCAAGTTGGACACTGCTGGCACCAGATAAACCGGGGAATCTCACAGCACTCCTCTGAACACCCCAGTTCAGGGTGCTCAACATATGCCTCCCTCTTTTCGCCTTCCCAGCAAGTTCCCTTTAGCAGTATGAGGAAGCATTAAAACTTGGTACACCCAAAGTAAATGCCTTTACCATGCTTTTCTCTAGGTGCTCTTTGTCCATTGGCTGCTATCAGGGAGGAGGAGACTCAGCGCTCACGGCAGGATGCAATATTTTCATATGATCCAGTTTGGGGTACTGGATGTTTTGGATATTTGTGCTGATTTCACTTAGCTGAGATTTTCCACCACTGAAAAGCCTAAGGTTGAGCTGTGTGCAGTTATCGCTGCTTGGCAAAGCTTTGGTGGCAGTTCTAGGAGAAAAAAGCTGGATATCAAAATATCCAATTATTGGAGTTTATTCTCCAATTTATGACACCCGATGTACTTTTAAAACTATCTACTAAACTACCACAGGCGTGTAAATAAAACCCCGTATTTGTGGAAGACTGAGCATTTTAACTTTCTGTTCCAACTCTGACTCTTTGAATACATCCCAGCAGCATCAGCCCCAAAGAACACCAGTCCTCACAGGGGAATGCATTATGGACAACATTCTTACCCATCCTGAAGAGCATACCAGGGGGTTAGTGATCACCAGAAACTTACATCTGGGAGCAAGTGACACAGTGATCAACCGTCAAGACTCATTATAAGAGAAAATGGACAGGGTCCATGCATGAAGCAGGGTGCTGAAGTGAGTCTGGGGCATGGCAACACCAGTGATGCCATACCATCCCTGTGCACAAGAACTGTGTGCCCCACAGCACAAACCAGGCTGCCTCCTTATGCTGAGAGTAGGATATTAGGCAAAGTAAGAAAAATAACTTGCATTAAACTGTCAAACTGAACCAAATTTTAAAAAATCTCTGAGTTTATTTCATATTGGACACTTTTTCCTAGTTCTGTTTTCCAGAGAACAAACCTGGCTGTCTCCTCTTTTCCATTTCAGTAATGGGGCAGAAAACTTCATGTTGTTTGCATAGCTCTTCTCCTGGTGACACACATTCAGCGCTAACCTGGTTAATAAAAGATGATATAAAGTTGCTTTCAAATATCACACTGGTCTCTTCTACAAGATTAATAGCTGCTGCAAGAAGCAGCAGTAGCTGCAGACAAGAGAGGACACTTTTTACAGCTACAGGCATATGATGGATCTGGGAAGTTTAGGAAAAGCTCTTTAGGAAAACCACTGCTGAACAAGGCAATGGGTGCCCACATGTCTGTGGCACTAGGACCCCGCAAGGGCAACAGCTGAACAAAAGGTGGAAAAATAAAGCTCCATGCACAAGATAAAGGCAGGCAGGCAGTACCAGCAGGCTTGGTTCAATGAAGAGCGGAACATTTGTATCACTGAAGGGGTTGGCCTCAAGCCTTAAGGCCATCAGCAGAAAGTTCAGCACCATACCATTGCTCAAACGGAAGAGTACCAAAGTCATTAAATGGATGACCAGCCTTCCATCAGGTCAAAAATAATGAATTAATCCACATTTGTAAAGCATTACAGACGGAATGTGAAAAAGCTGTATAAACTGATACACTGCGGACTCCCAAATAAGACCTCTTCACTCTGCTTATAATCTTCTTTGGATTTGTTCCTTTTCACTTAATAGAGACTTAATAATTAGATCTCTTCTTTTTAGTATTTTATAATAATCTCTGAAGAAGCAGGTAAGTTTTAAGGCAAAATGCTAGAAAAAGCAAGGGCAGAATATCTTCAGAAACAAGAGGAACTGCAAAGGAAGCTGTAAAAGTTCTGTAAACTGAGTATTACAACCATTTACCCGTGGCTTGAATAAATCTATTCTTAACAACAGGAAAATATTGATAAAGACTTATAAAAATCACTACAACACCTTTGCATATTGAACATAAATCAGCCTACCAAGGAATGTTGCATAGAATGAGTGAGGAATGCTTGTTTATATCTGTGTTCCTTAGAAATATTAAAAGCATGTTACCAGTGTCTAAGCAACTGCACAAATATGTTTCTAAATAAATTTCAAGAGAAAGACTCAGCAAATACTGTATGCGTGTCCGCATGATATATCTTAAGGCTTACCTACGTATATCACAATGCAGAACGAATTAGGCAGCCAGCAGATGCTCCTTACTTCATAGACAGTTTAAGGTCTCTTTGAGCCCACAGTAAGAACACCATCATGTACAAGTCTTGCATTAGATATTAATAAATAAAAATAAATATAACCTAATATAATTGTAAGGTCAAATGCTGAAAATCTTTCTTTTAGCCTCCTAAGTGGTAAAACTCTCTATTAGGTCAAATTCTGAGAGGCAACAAGTATCTGACAACCACAGTGGTTTGTCCAGCATTTTTGCTCAGCTCCCCTCTGGATGCAGCTCCCTTGGAGCTCTACCAGAACAGCCACTCTGAGAGGTGTTAACACCTAGAAATTAGAGTGGCATTTCTAACTAACTCTGCAAACCATACCTGTTGCATTTGCATGGGCATGCATGCCTTGGGTAAATAATAATTTATGCTAGACATTTTTCCTCCCGTGACTTTAGTTTTGATATCACATCATGATTCAAAGCCTGGTGCACCATAAATTTTCTCCAAATGTGTAGTAATTCCTTGGTGCAGTCTAAAGTTATGATTCATTTATACTGGAGTGACAGCATAATACCTAGGTGTCAAAATCCATTAAAACTGTTCAATGTCTTCTGTTTATTTTTAGAACCAATTGAGACTTAACTGATGGTGAAAAATATACAGTCAAGTGTGTTTACTTCACCTTTACAAAGAATCCGTTATAGTCCCAATTAATTTGTTATTCCTGTCACAACAGGTACTAGGTACTTCAAAACTGTCATTACTGTTTGTCTCTCTTTTGCCTTTTTTTATATGAAGGCTTCTGTTTACTTTTAACCCATTAGTAGGTTATGGTTTTGTTTGTTTGTTTGTTTGTTTTGTGAAATAAGGAATTTCACATCATTTTCCATTTTAATTAAAATACATGTGATGATTGAATACATTTCCTAACCAACTGAAATTTACTGGGCTCAAATTTCTCTCTTTCTGTCACAACCAGGTGTTTTGCTGCTCAATTTAACATTCATAGGATGATGCGTCCTGTGCATTGGTATGATTGGCCAGATGAAAATTAAAAATATGCTCTGTGACAGTTACAAGCATCAAAATAGTTCTTAGTACAAATCCGGAGCAGCTTTTGCCATGTTAATTGTTAACAGTACATTTTTGCTCATAGGAAATTCAGACCGGAGTTTCAGAAGTAAAAAAAAACAAAACCAAACAAAACCAAGAAGCACCCAGATGGATGCTGAATCCTAGAGCTAAGCCTCAATGAAAAATATTCAGTGAAACATATTAATAGTTCTATGCAAATAGGTGTAAATGTAACTCCAAAGAAACATTTGGGGTTGTGTTTGAGAAAGGGAAAATGAAATACTGGTGTCTGAATTGTTTTTACATGTATTGAAACCAGATCAATAATAGTGTTGGGTGAATGCAGTCACAGAATAAAACAAGTACATTAGGAGTTGAATGAAAAACTAAGTATATGTGCATACACTGTTCCTGATATTAATCTGCATGGAGTAGGGTGCTGCCTACTGAAGGTCTTATCGCACTTTGGGAGAGGGGCCCATTGTCTCCTTTGCCCCTTCTGCCTCCCTCACCTGGCAGGGAAGCCTTTAGGCACATCACAGGTCCTTTGCACTTCCCTCCCTGCCAAAGGAGCTGAAGTGAGCAGCCCCCAGTCGCTGCCCTCCAGCAAGGAGCATGACCCAACACTCACAGGAAGAAGCCTGGAAAAGTACAGCACAGCCCAAGACCTCTGGCTGAGGGTACCAGCCTGAAAACAAGCTGAAGCCAGGAAATCAACCCCCTCGTTGATTAAGAACCAACTGGGATAGAGCTCTGGAGTACATATTATCATTCATAGTTTTACAGCACTCAAAATCATCTACTTTCTGTTTTTCACTTCTGGACAAACAAAATACGGGAGTATAATTGAGTATAGGACTTGATATTACTTAAATGTATCGTTAGTGACCCCACTGCTGCCGCAGCAGCATGGACTGTCATTCATTTCTAAGGCAGGTTAGCTCATTTGGAGCAAAATGAGGCATCATGCTTTTTTTTTTAATCTGTTATAAGAATTTTATTACTATTTGGATGATTATACTCTGTAGTCATAACTATGTAAAATTAAGCATAAATAGCTTAAGTGGCTCTTAGGAATTAGAAATTAAGTAGGCCTATTTAAATAAGTCTATCGTCCTATCATTCTATTATGCTATCTACAGTATATTTTCCGGAGTTTTGACTTGTTCAGTTTTAAAAGTCTCAATAAATGGGTCTTGCATTATTTCTCTTTCACAAATGTTCTCTAACCTAATAGACCTTAAACTTTGGTACATTTTTGCAGTCCTTAGTTTGTCTCCAATTGGGTCTCCTTGATTCACCCTAAGGACCATAAACCTCTTCCTGTATTCTTAATTGTTACACCCTTCCACTTCTTCTACAAGTTGCAAACACATGCTCTGCCCTCTCCCATGCATGCTGGTGCTTTAGCTATTGAATGTGGTTTAAAGTTCTTCAGTAGCAAAACCTAAAACCTGCAGCCATTGCTGCTGGACACCAGAGTCATAATGTGGTGGAAAGGACCAGAGTACAAAGCTGTGTCTCAGCCCTTCAGTGTCTCTTGGACCATACAGATAGATACATTGGCCTCATGCTATCACCTCCTGCATTAGTTATAACCAAGAATAATGTATTTTAGTAGGAAGAGAAATGGAGTTTCCTCTGCAGGATCGTTTGCACACTGAGCAGTATTGAGTTTTTCTTATGACAGTGAATGAAATTTCTGTAAGAGACACTTTTCAAACATTCTGGAGTAACTATGCCAAGTGAGGGGCAGTGCTGGAGCGGGATCAACAAGCAGTAAGAAATTACAAGAGACTGCCAAGACAGCACCTTCATCCATATTACTGGTCATAAGTGACTCACATCCTGGTCCAGACTCATTTTTTGACTCCCATACCTGTAAAATCACATCAGTTTGTCCTACCAGTTTAGAGAAGTAAACTGAGCCTGGCTTACCTCTCACAGTCTGCATTGACTGCCTTTGTACAAGAAAATAGAACTGGTATGTGTCAAAAAATCCCACACTGCAGCTAAGTGCTCTTCATGAAAATCAAAAGCAGTAGTTTAGAGCTACCTGCATAGAGCAAAAAAAAGAGTTTATTTGCAAAACCTGTATGCAACTCCATCAACACGCAATACAGTAAGACAAACCAATCAACTAGAAGCATTAGCACAATTGATACCGCAGTGAGCCACACGCGAGGGATTTATACCAGAAACTCACAACTTTATTGCTGGCCATGACTGGACTTAATATGGCCTACACTCAGTTAAAGCCAATGGCCTTATTTGAGTAGTTTCAATTCCCATCAGTCAATCCTGCCTTCCATAAATCTATAATTATTATAGAAATAGTTGCATTTATACAAAGTGCAACAGTTTAGTGACAATCTCAATACCATGTGCTAAAGATGAAGAAAGGAAAAGAGGAGGAAAAGAAAAGTAAATGAAACTTTTGGGGGGAAAAATTTATTAAATATCATAAAGCAACCAATGAAACACTGCCAGAAAACTAGGAACATCATGCAAATATTATTTTAATAATCTGAGCACTGAACCTAGTTTTAGAAACAAATTGTGGCTTGCGTAGCAACTCATCAGTCATTGGACTGAAATAGGAAACATGCAAATATTTGGAGCAAAACTCTTACTTCCTACAGAACAGTTTTCAAACGTGCAATACCAGAAGTGAAAAAGCACCAGCATTCAAATGGACACTTCATCATACAGCTTGCAGGACTAGAATTTCTCAGACGGAACACATATTTTTCTCAAGAGTGGTGTTTGCACACAGGCCAAGAGGAGGTTATGAAAACCAAGGGTGTTGGTGGTACTCTACTAGCTTTCATGTCCTCTCCACTATAGACTTTACAACAACTGCTTACTCATGGTTGCTTAATGTATCTTAACATGCAATACATAGGTCTTCCCCTATGGATTTCCAAGGATGTTTTACATTTGTAAGAAATGATTCCATGGTTATGAATATCTGAGTCCATAAACACCATCATCTGCCTTCTTTGAGTCTGATGCAGAACAGAGCAAAGGACCCTTTTACAGAGGTCTTGCTGGCCTGTAGCTTCAGTGGTTAACTAGAGCCAGACTTTCTGGGGTGAACTGTTCCTTGGGTTTTTATGGATGTTGCAGTCAATATTTGTAAGAGACAGAGGAGATATGTAAAACATATGGTACAAAGACATTGGGTAACACCCTAGATGAATCCAGAAGTGATTATTTCATTACTCTGCCTTTTTCTTTTCAAGTTACAAGCTTTGTGGAAAGCCCTCTCCCCAGCATTAAGGTGAGCTTTTCTGCAGTTCACAGAATGCAGAAATCATTCACAAAGGTTTCTCTATAGAAAAGAGAGAAGAAACAGTTTTTTGCAATACGTACTTAAGTACCCACTCTTAGCCCATATCACTGATTTCAAGCAAAACATAACATTTGGCAGTGGATCATACAGTTAAAAAAAAAATCTGTAGAGATAATTCATACTAATTTTAATTTATTGGCTTTTAGGATAATTTCCTCTATCAATCTACAAAGTGATTTTTTTTTTTTATATGCAAGGAAAAGAAGAAGCAATGCAAGTAGAATGGCAAGAAAATATACGTATTTGCAGCAACTGCTATGATTTTTAATAAATGAGAAGCTTTCTTCAACTTTTCGTAAGACCTCACTTTCCTCATTAATGTTTTTTTCCAAGGACTTGCTCCAAACTGACACATTGCCTTCTCCAGCTTTTACTACATAGGCTCACAAACAAGCTACAAGGTTTTTTGTGTGCACAGTTATGGTCCATCATTATTAAATGTCTCTTGTTGGACGGAAGAGGTGCTTCATCACAAACAGCCATTCATCAGCACTTGCCAAGCCGGCTCACATCTGACCTCTGCAGCAATAATGCTGCATCAAGTAGGCCAACTACCCAGTTTAGCAGCAGAGCAGGGAGCAGGAGCCAAGCTTCAAGATTAAGTGCACTGTTTCAGGTTTTCATTCCCAGGAGCTAAGCGGGCTGATGTTGTATTGATTGCAAAAGTTTACCAGTAAGTATCACAAACAACAATAGCCAGGTCAATGATCGGTGATGCCTGAATACGAATCCTTAGAGACACTGGTGCACTCCAGGCTCAGGCACCACTATCATGATGGCTGAGTGCAGGTTGAATAAGGTTTACAGGGAAGGGAAGAGTGAGAGCCTGCAGCATGAAATGACATTTAAGCAAGTTACATGTGGGAGCAGAATGAGAGACAATGACGCAATTACATATTCCCTAGTTTCCAACTGCAGCAAAACCCTGTCATCTTTCAATGTTTATGTGTTCAGCTGGCCCCACATCCACTTCACTAAGTAGCTTCAGGTACACAGGAACAGAAGAAGAATACACAAATGCAGGTATTAATGAGTATAAACTATAGAGAGAACAAAGCAAAAAAATTTCCAAGCATGTGTCTCTTCTACCCACCACAAAGTTTAGACATCGGATCTGAAGAGCCACCGATTAATAAAGTCTCTGTGGGTTTGTTTTAAAAGCATAAAACCCCACAGGCTGTTCAAAACCCAGGCTAAACTTGTGAAATAAAATATTTCTTCTGACGCTGTGAAATTTGGTAGTCAGGATTAAACGGAAAGCCTGTACTTAAAGCATACTATGGCTTATTATATTAAAATTAAAATCCAGACTCATTGGCCATTCTCCAGTGTGGAGTCATATCCCATAGCTATACTGAAAATCCACTTTTAAAGTTTTACTGTGCGTTATATCTAATGTCTACCTAATAGCTCATACTAAAAACTGGAAGTTACACTAAGATGTTATTTGATACCTGCATTAATGAAACATTTTAGAATAGTTTTTAGTTAAAATATTAAAATAAAAAAAAAAACAACTCAAAAAAAACCCCACCTTACAGCAAGTTTGTTTTCCAGGCACTCCAATTTAACATAATATAACCTTCATAAAACATAACTTAATACCCCATTTAGAGCTGAGAACATTACCTCTTCAAACTCAACCATTCCTTACAATTCCCTTCCCAGGCAGTTTATATTTTAAGCAGTAGTGAAACATAACTATGTGTTCACTAATTATCATACTGTAGAGGCAGACATGCCAAATAAATGCTACCTAAGTAAAAAACCCTTTTTTACTATGCTGTCAGTAGATCTTCCCCTTCCCAATTTCAACTTTTTTGCATTACACACAGCAACCTTCCTTTCTATAGGATGAAAGAGCTAAATATGCCTTCTGTGAAAATGGAGGCCTCTGCAACAGTTTCATTTTACAGATAGAAAACCTGTGCAAAGAATTCTAGTGCCTGTTCACTTTTTATTGTGCCCACAAAATTCTGATGAGCACATAAATTGAGCTAGTGTGGGTTCTAAATGATTAGCAATTAGTTTTACCTACTGACCTGATGGTCACATACTTATTCACCTGAACACAATCCTGCATGTGTTACTATTTCTTCCTATGGCAAGTTCCAAGATGAATTCTAGCTGACACAGTCAAGAAGCGTCTTCCTGTGCCTTCCATGAAAATATGTACTCTTCTCTGAAATTCAGGTAACTACCTAACTGCTTGTTTCACCACCATGATGACACTATAGGAATCTAGAGAAATTTAAAAGTCTAGCTAGGATTCAAACAGTTGCAAACCTGGGTTTTAATTATTCTGCTTAGAGTTTAATTTGCACTTAAAATGTTTTGCATAAATGGAATTTTAACATCAAAAATAAATGTAATTCAGGCTTGAGTAAAACTGTTGCATTTAATATATTTTACCCATAATTTGCAACTAATTTTTCAATTACTTGAGATTCTACGGCTGTGTGTTACAGGGATTAAGCTATGGAATAAATTTTCTTTTGCCTGAAAATGAAGACAATATAATTGTCCATTGAGTAACTACAGGAAGAAATGAATAAAACCTGAGTAAAGTGACAAGTTTATTACATAAACAGAAAAAGGAGTATGTCCAAAAAGATTTTAGTGCCATGGAAACAACTGTCACTTATCAGATTGCAGCAAATTACCCTTGATGATGCTTTCATTGTTCAGAAAGATACTAGTGTCATTGCAAGTCTATGCAATTACTGAAATGGTCAATGTATTTAATACAATTTTTTTAACTTCTGTGACCATAGGCCTCAAACATCAGCTCCAAGTTTTGTACTGGAGACCATATACTTTCAATATAATAGCTCAATACAGTATATAAATAATTGCATGAAAGGAAAAAGTTGCATGGAATTTATGTTTTCCTCTGAGTATTCTTGAGTTGTTCTAAAAGATAATATTTGAGCAGGTGAAATAAAGAAGAAAATGAGAAAATGCATAATAATGTCTTTCTGAAATAAGAAAAAAAATAAAGTTTCTTCTTTAAAGATAAAGGTATGTACTGCAATAACATACAGGGTAAGAACATTCCTGATAGCTCAATATATTCTGAGATAATGTAAGGATTTAGTCACAAGCATCTCAATTAATTATATTATTTGGCATTTGGGACTAGTTGAAGTCTTGATGATATCATTAAACACTATTTTTGTCAGCTCTATAGAAGCCTTTACACTGAAGTATTTATAACATTTTCAGTTGAAAAATGGTTGTTATATAAATGTGGTAGCAAGAGAAAAAGTAAAAACATGAAAATAACTGTTAGGCTTTAGACAACAACAAAAAAAGCACCACAATAGGCAGTCCATCTCATCCATATCCTTGCAATTAATAGGAAAGAGTTAGGAAATAAGTCTCACACCACAATTAGTACAACACTGTTTCAACTCTATTGTAAAAGTGCTTAGTAAACACATTATAACCCACAGGTTTACGTTAGGATAGTACACAGCAGTTCACAAATAACACAAATTCTGCAGCTATGGGGAATAACGTAACAGCCTGAGAAAAGCTCACAGAAACATTTCTTAAAGTGGGTACATATTTTTTCTCACAGCTAACCCCTCAAACCCCTGCTACAGCGGCAGGGCAGGGCAGGGCTGTGACTATAAAACTGTTCTTGCATCACCTTTCTCCATACCTGAGACAGTCAAAGGTTTAGGATGTGCTTGCCTTTTCCTAGACAATACAGTGCAATCCCATCACTGCTGCTGACCAAAGTCTGTAGGGATGCTGGAGTGCAGAAGTGTTACTTTCTCATTATTCTCTCTGCTTACAGTAACAACGGTAAAGCTCTTTCTTCTAAACTGAGCATTCATTGTTACGCAACAAAAGTAATTAAAACAAATGAAAGAAGAAAGAATTTGTGTCCATCTGCAACAGTTAGCTATCTTTGACGTGGTTTGAATATGACAGCGCTGAAGCAATACTTGGTGTCTCTGGATTATAGGCAGAGTGTAAAAGCTGTTTGAGGGGAATAAAATAATGAATAAATAAAAAGGATTTCTGCATTTTAACCACTCGTGGATAAAATAAAGTTTCTTTGTCATAGTCAGTTTATCACATTAAGCCTGCATTAATATTTTCTAATCATAGTGACCTCGTCCTACCAGAATGTACCAGCCCCTAACCCTTGCTGTAATGTTTTCTCATTAGCTGCTCAGCATTGGCCACACTGGTTGTAGCAGCTAAGCACTGCCTCAGGCACCGCTGGAATTAATTACCAGAAGAAACACTGCTGTTTTGAATTGTCATCTTGAATTTATCACTTGCCACTTAATGTAACTCATCTGACCTAATACCTCCGCCATGACACAGGGGGCTTCAGCACCAGCCCGAGGTGGGCGATGGCAGCAGAGCTGTGGATCCCTGTGTGCCCTGGCAGCCCCGCAGGCAGCTGCTCCCAGCCTGGCTACAATCCTGCCCCGCAGGCAGAGTGAGCTAACGATGCCCCCAGCAAATTGCAGATTACGCATACCTCATGTTACAACTGAACCCAAGGAGGACTCCAGAGCTGGAGCCGGTCCGCCTAATGGTCGCTGCTTGGAGCAGATGATCTTTCATTCCGCTGGATGTGGTGGCGCTAACCATTTGTTACGCTCATGTTACATTTTCAAAAATAATGAAACCAGCTATTCACACACAGATGAATAAATGGCTCCAGGGGACCTCACGGAGTTAGGCCTGTGGCATTTTCTTATAAATAGTGAAAAAAATTGCTCGTTAAATTACTCTCAAAACAGAATGCAAGTCAGTAGTATAATACAAGTATCAACTACTCTACATCCCTTCCCCCACCTACATTTTCCTTTTATCTTAGGAAGAAGGATCTTTCCTTCCTCCTAAGGGTTTGTATCTTTAAACTCCATAGTAAATGCATTCTTTTGCTTAAAGCAAAATACAAGTTTTGTTATGTACATGCTCTCATCCCCAAGTCTTAAACTTTATCTGTGAAGAACTTGCAATTGCAATTGACTCATTCACATTTTTCCAACACAAAGGAATAGCCAAAATACCCACATTTTTGCCAAAAGCTTCATATTTGCAAGCTCTATTCAAGTGTTTAATTCCACAAGATGTAATTGTACTATTGCTGAAAACAGAGATGACTCAGTGTAATAAGCCAAAAATACCCGAAAGGAGACAAATATGAAAAAACCTGCCTTTTAGTAGCCTTTTAATGATAACAATTCTGAACACGTTTCTTAGACAAAAAGATTTCCTCTTGCTACCACACTGTATACTCAGCACAGTAAACTTAGAGAGATGTATAATGTGATATAAACATTAATAGTTTCACAATTGTGTTTTAGAAAGACTATAGAGAAAATACAAAATGCCTCCCAAAAGTATACTTAGACGTAAGCCACCATAATCTTCTTGCTCATGCAGCAGGAAATCTAATACACCAGCTCAATAAACCTGTAGGAAACAAAGGTTTTATGTAGCATTAAGAGTCACAATATTAAAATACCACATATTACATTCAACTACTCTTACAACACTCATTTTAAGAGCTAAGAAAATTAAGTGCCAGTTTGAGAGTAATAATATCATAACATGCAGAAAGAGACTGAAGAAGTACAAAAATATGTGGAGCTGTCATGATATTTTTGTTTTTTGGGTCAGATCCAAACATTTGATGGTATTGACATTTTGGGTTATCGCCGGAAAATACTGCCCCAACACAGCAGTATTCCTCAGAACATGCTGCAAAATGTAAATTCTCATCAGCTGACTCAGTGATGCTATTTCAAAATGTATAGTTTACCCTTTTTATTGTTGATAACAATAAAGTAATCATTATCATTGATATGTCAGTCAAAAAACAGATTTAAGTATAGGTGCATGAGAAAATACAGATATGTGTTTGTGAGAACCCATTAAAATAGGGTATAGAGATCATTGACCTTGGGGTGGAATAATCTAGACAACTGATAAAAATACTTATTATTTACTCACTAAGTCCCTGTCTTATTTCTATTACCTTACCTAGTAACTACTCCCCAGATTGTTACTAGAGGTCACGCTTTGTAGGATTTGACTCCTGGAAGCATGGCTCTGGGACCAAAGATAGGAGCCCATTCCTGGAATCCAGTCTTCACTCCACTTTCAGCTAGCAGTGAAAGATGTCATCTGTTAGGTAAATAATATTTGGTTTCTTTAATACCCCCAAAACCCCGCCATGACTTCTGCATATTTTTTCAAGTTTATGACTGGATACTTAGGAAGGTTAGGATTGGAAAAAGTTGGATGGAGAAGGAAGGACAACCTTTTCCAGCCAGTCACATTTTGTAAATGCTTGCTGGATGGACAGAACTTTGGAATGTTCTAGTGAAATGGGTTAATAGATGAAAGACAAGTGTGGTGGTCAAGATGTATAACAACTACAATTATCACATAATACATGCTTGAACGTGCTGATTATGCATTTGTTTATTTAGTGATAACTTCATTTATGCAAAGATGTAGAAAGCAACATTATTTTTGACAGCTCACAGGAAGACTACAAACCCCTTCAGAGCATGAAACAAAGTGGGGGTTATTATATATTGTAACTATAAGCAAAATTTAGATAAGCACAACACTGAATACTATACACTGCACTGCAAAGGTGTATTCTGTATGTGTATTTGAAAAAGTGACCTTAGATGTGCATTTGTGGAACTCAAGTTTTTATTTCATCCTATTATTTAAATATAAAAATCCACATTTTAAAAGGGAGGAAATGCTGGCTAGCATTTAAAAAAAAAAATCTTGCAGGAGGAAAATGCATCTAAAAGCAAATTGTGTGTATTTGTTATTGGGAGACTGTGTTTATGCAAGCAATTGTCATGCAAGCAGAGTTGTAAGTAATAATGTGGCCTTTAATGACGGAATGATGGACCTGCCAAACACTAGCTCCTGCCATAGACTGCTTGTATTTCCCTGCACAAAGATGCCCATCTGGGAGTTATTAACATATCCTCGTCAATTCAGAACCTACTTTAACATAATCCATATTTGTTGGAGAAAGTCCAACATCAGCCAGAGAACAGTGGCCACGTGATCCAATGACACATTTCAAGCAGCACACATAAAGCATGCTTGGGCAGCTAAGCAATTCAGAAATGCAAATAGCAAAAGCATTCCTCTTCCTAGATAAAAAGGACAAATGCCTTTTGGCATAACATCTTATACACTTTTGATACTGAATGGAAACAACAGAGGTAGGAAAGGGACAGGTAGGTGCTTTTTCATTTCGTTCCAAGCAAGCCAACACACTCAGTCTTGAATCGAAGCTGCTATGTTTCCAAGACCCAAAGAATGCTCTGCTGCATAGGGGCAGTGGAAGAGAATACAAACTCTATTATATCAGCAGTATCTCATGCTTGCTTGTGTGATACTTCTAAAAGTGAGCGCTGTTAAAAGAGACCTTAACTCAGCATCAAAGAAGCCTTTCATTATAAAACTACCTGGTCCTACAGGACACTCTACCCTTGGAAGTTCATATTTTCATAGAATTCTATTTTTACTGTCCCTTTATAATTTTGAGTGATTCACTGTTCATTAAGTTTCCTGAAGTTTGGACTTTAATTTTACACTGGTACTTCTGGAGCCTCACCAAATTGTCAGTAAAAATCTCTGAAATGTCATGCAGATGAGACACCATGAGAGTGCCGAGGGCTCGACACAGCACTCGGATGTATGGTATTCCAGGATGTTGACAGCTGAGCCCTCTTTTAACCCTCAACTCGATGGAATATGATATTTACTGCCTTCAGTTTCTGGCTGGATAAAAAAAACAGAAAACTCTTTTCCTCCTTTTTCGTCCAGGCTTACTAGATTTTGTGATTTCTGGTGTTCAAACTAATATTGCTTATGACGTTTAAAGACCTTTGGGGAAATGTCACTTTTCCCATCACACAACCACTATGGATGGATTCTAACATATGTATGTGAGCTATAAAAGAATAGTGTAAACAGTACCTTCCCATTAAACTTCAGTTCGACATTAGGACTGTGCTGTCCAAAGATTGTAGTTAAAGATAATGGAAGTGTGACTATATTCCTTTGTGTAGCTCAGTCATGACCCTAATTAATGTGTCCAGTTCAGACATGTATTTCTTTAACTAATGGGTGGTTTTGTTTGGACAATTAGGCAGAGTTGACAAGGAAATTTTACATCAAACTGGGTCATAAAAAGTACATTATTCACCATTATTATAAGTAAAACACTATTTATTACCTGAACTTTACAACACGCCATTATCAATCATTACCTGTCATTAAGGTATGTTAACATGAGATCAAAGAGACAAAGCTAACTTAAACAAACAGAGGTGCAGAGAAGGCTTTTAGACTTACTTATTTAAATTGAAACAAGTGTAGTTGAGTCCATTGATTACCTAGAATGTCCTTTCAACTGAAGATGCAAATCAACTAATCACTGCAATCTCAGAGCATCACTTATTCCTTGACAAAGATCACAGCTGTGCTCTTTCTGAGAGAAAAGTGGCTAGAGGCACCCACAGAAATATGGAAAACCATAGCTGCAAGTTTAGATTCCCTCTCATTACAGCTCTCACCTAAAATGTTATTTGCTCATTCATTAAAAATAATAAACAGAAATAATCTAAAACAAAAGGAGGTTCTCAGTTTTAAGGGATTAATTTCTTAAACAGGGAAAAAAACAAACAAACTGCCAATTCAGCAAATTATTCTAGGCTCATAAGACTCATTCTAGTTAACTGTTTTCATAGCAGTGGTGCCCAAGTGTTTGAGTCAGTGAACAGGATCCCTTTATCCTAATGACTACGCAATGCTCCCAAATACAAATACTCCAATACACTTTGTGTCAAACAGGGAAAGTCCTACAGAGAGAGCTTTCATCATGCTGTGCCACTGACCTCAACAGCCATCTTGAAAATGAGGAAATGATCCCTGAAAGTACAACCTTATCGCAGCACTGAACAATACTGTTTTATGAGCAGCATTACAGTCTAACAGTTGCAATATTTCCTTAGAGCTTGCACAAGATGCAAACTGTTGGGCAAGTTTTTCACTCAGAATAAAAGGTTTTAGATGTGTGAGCATGTTTTGATTTTTTTCTAACTATGCTATTTAACAGACTTGCTGCAGTCTGCAATTTTATTCTGCCCTGCAAGATTCAATCAACGTTCCAGAGAGCTGAGAAGGACAAAACTAGAAGTCACAATTTCTGACCAACCCTGAGCCAAATCCTTCTAAAATTCCTGAACCATTTGGATTCCTTGTTTCTGAGTACACAGTTAGTCAGAATCTCTTCTTTTTCAAATAAGAGTATATAAAAGTCATAGACACACATCAGCCCTCACTTCCATGGAAACCTTTCCCTCAAACATATCCATAATCTATTCTCATTCTTTCTCTTGATCAAAAGGTCTGTACTATGACAGAGCTAAACATCTATTCCAGCACAGCTGTAGGCCAGTCTGTAGTCTCAGCATTTTTAGCCACAGCTTCGCTGTATATTGTAAACTTACGCAATACATAATAAATTGTGGGAAGTTGATTTAGGACACGATAGTAGCCCTCAAGGTTTCAAAAATAATTACCATTTTTATGCCCATATTAGGAACTAAAACATCACTCAGGAGTCTTCCCTCATCAGACATCTTTTAAGATTTTCTAGATTATGGGAAGCAAACTAGATCATTTTGTTTGATATCTTGTTACTCGTTCTCTCTTTGTAAGCTTGCCTTAACACTACCTAAGCTCCTTAAACTCATTTACACAACATAACCATCAAGTTTATGTAAATATGTGCTGACCTTAACCCTGGGTAAGAGAGGGGGAAAAAAAAAAGAAAAGAAGAAAAAGAAATTCTCAGTGCACAGAACTGCAGAATGGTTTGGGTTGGAAGGGTCCTTGAAGATCATCTAGTTCCAACCCCCCTCTCATAGACAAGGACACCTTCTACTAGACCAGGTTGCACAAAGCCCTGTCCAACCTGGCCTTGGTATAGCTGCACATTTTGCTTATCTGCAGATTCATCCCAGAGTTGTGTTGGAGGTGGGGAGTGTTTTTGTTGTTTTGGGGACTAATATAGTTTAACGAATGCATGGCCATTAGGGAAGTATTAGCTCAGTTACTGCAGAGATTTCATCTTAACACTGTTCAAGGTGCTTTCACCTTCAGTTCTGAGCCATCCAAACTGTTTATTACTGCTTAGAGAGCAACCACTCAGATAAATAAGAGCTTTCAAAAGCTACACATCACTGTCTAGAAGTAAAAGGCTTCCTTCACACCTAGCTGAGTGATGCCACTCCTATGATGTATGTGTTTCCACTAGAGGCCTCAAGATACAAAGAGGATCACACAAAGGACTCTCTGAAAGAGAAGGTAACACCTCACCACATCTGTAAAGGAAGATGTCACATTAACATTTGCTGGATACTCAGTATTTAAAAAAGGGACAGAAATTCTAACTATATAATGGTATTTGACTGAATAGTGCTTAAAGTGACACAAAACACAGATCTATTGCATAATGCTAATTCTGTATATTAAAAATGGTCAGAAGCATGATTTATATACTAAAAAGATAAGGGCCAGTCTGTATTTGTTAATAATTACCTTTCATATTTTGAAATACAGGACCTAAATATTAAATTTTAAATCATTTACCATCTATTGAAATTACGCTACTTTTAAAGCATATTCATTTGATGCTATACAGTCAATAATGCACACCTATTGATGGAAATGGAATATAACACTCCATAAAACCAAATATGGAGCAAGAACTTCAGCAAAATAGAATTATTTCAGAGAAATATCTAGATATCTTTTTCTGGAACAGTGGGATTAAAAATTCTTGTGGGAGTCATGTTTGGTGAACTTTAATGAGCTCAGTGGTCAAGAACTCTGTATTATATCATCTGATAGAGATACGCATGGTGCCAGCAATTATCATATCCTAGCTCATTCCAGATTTACAAATGTAAAGCAGTACTATAAATATGAAGTACTCAATATACTGTGAAGTCGTTCTGCTTTATTAGAAATACTTGGTAACTATCCTCATATTTTCTCTGACACTAAATATAATTGGTAGACCAGTGTCAAGGTAATGGTACCGTGTCAGAACATCAGTTCCAGAAGGCATACAAGGAGGAGTAGATACACAGAAAGGGAAATGTAGCCCAAATTTATCAAGACAAGTAACACTTGGGCAGTCCAAAACCATCCCCAATGCAAATAAAACAGGTGGCAGGGTCAAGCACTTCAAGAAGTCAGCAAGAACCAAGAGGCAGGGGGAAAAAAGTTGTAAAACATTAATTGCATCTCATGCTTTTTTTGTTAATTCTGCTATTTGGTTTTTTTTTCATATTATCAAGGTGCTCCATTCAGACACCTTTAACATCTTATAAATATTCTAACAAAACAGAAGCTACAGTCAGGACACTTGTTGCAGTGGAGCTCTCATGTTTTCAGAGAAGCCAGAGGTTCTCTCCATTCAACATTTAGAAATGATTTCACTGAAAACACTCAAAAATAGGGCATTCTCTTTTCATTCTACTCTTCTTTGGTAGAGGCTATGTTGCTTTATTTAACCTGGCCTATTACATTCTATATAACTACATGATTTTACCTTTTACAGCTCAGTTTTAATTGCATATCATTGCTACCTTTCTTGTAAAGAGACACAGCTCTGCCATTCCTACTAATTATCTAAATCACCAATCGCTGTTTGCATGTGTGTGGCCTTGCCTAAAGCTTTTAAGTACAAGTTATAACACTAAATCAAAACAAGTTGGAGGCATCTCTGCTATAGAGACAAACTAATGGTGGTTGCATGACATTCATTTTAAGCCATTTGGAAGTATTATTTCTAAGATTACAGTACTCATATACAACATATAATTTTGTGGGGAGGTGGGAGACAGGGAAGGCTATCTTATGCGGTGGGTTAACACACTGCTATCCCATTGAACCACAGCCACAACAGCCCTGCAGCCTTAACCAAACTGACTCAGACACAAACACATTTGATGACAAAACCTAGAACAACAAGAGCACCAAATTATCTCTTGCCTCAGGGTTGCTCCACATCCTTCACTGTGTTTGAGAAGGGTCTGAAAAAGGTCTTTCTCTTCATCCTAATCACATCAAGTCCTCTGCTTTCCTCACACTGGATTTTAACTTATTCTGACTCTAATTTTTTTAAACATTAACTAATAATTTCACATTTATTAAATGTGGTAGGAAAATCCAAAATTAATAAATAGATTACGTCTTCCTCACTGTTAAGCTACAGCATATCGAGCAAGCACGCACATTTGCAGATGTCCTGCTCTTAGCATACTGGCAGCCAACACACCTTGCTTTTCTGAAAAGGTATACCATGCCCTATCTCTAACATATATATCCACTTCCTTTGTGTCATATTTCATCTTTTATTTTCCACTCTAAATCCATCAAAATGAGAAGGATTATCTGGACATTAGCTTCCCCTCTAGCCTTCAAAATTGCAAACCCCTGCAGAGCAGGGCAGGAAGCTCGAGGTTTTTTTGAGCTTTTGGATTTTTCTCCTGTTCTTTCTCCCCCAAAAAATAAGACTTTCCAGAGTACTTATAGCACCATGAGAGAAGGAAAAGGGAAGAGAAGGAATCTCCCACGAGACTGATTTGGCTCATGTGGGAATAAACTGTTATGTGAGGGATACTAGCATCCGTCCCTGTCTTGTTCCACTTCTCACTGAAGGAGGACCAGAAAGTACTTATACTCCTCCATCCTCCCTTCTCCCAAATCTTTAATACAAAGTGGATGGTCTGTAGCATCACAGGCAGAGGTGCTCATTCAGAAAAAGGCAGTTGGCTGGAATTGTAACAGCAGAAGCAGCAATTCTGACATTATATCCCTGACCTAAGCACACATGCAGCATTTGGCAAGTCTGTCTGTGTCCACTCAGACTGTGCTTTCTAACCTCAGCCCTGCAAACCTTGCCCACAAGAGAGTTCAGACTGGCTACTGTGCACTTACAGCGTATTTAAGCTGTGATGAATCTGCTTTTTCCCCCTCCCAAGATATGTTAAAAGAAGAAATTAAAAAAAGAAAAAAAAAAAAAGGAAAGATCTTTGATTAGTGCCAAATGGAGCAATAATTGAAATTTCAGTTAAATAACAATGAAATTTGTTTGAATAGCTCCCATCTTCCTATTTTCTTCTAGATTTTTTAAAACCTTGATTAGTAATTTGACATCTTAATAATAAAACATGGAACACTTATAATACCGCTGTTGCAGTGAAAACACTTAGGTTTTACGCCTCTCCAGAGGTAGGTATTTAGTACTCTACAGATAGATTAACCTTACCTCCCATATGAAGACAGGCTGAGGAAGTTGGGGCTGTTCAGCCTGGAGAAGAGAAGGCTGAGTGGAGACCTCATAGCAGCCTTCCATCTGAAGGGGGGCTATAGGGATGCTGGAGATGGACTGTTTATTAGGGACTGTAGTGATAGGACAAGAGGTAACGGGTTAAAACTTAAACAGGGGAAGCTTAGATTGGATATAAGGAGGAAGTTCTTTACTGTTAGGGTGATGGGGCACTGGAAAGGGCTGCCCAGGGAAGTTATGAATGCTCCATCCCTGGCGGTGTTCAAGGCCAGGTTGGACAGAGCCTCGGATGACATGGTTTAGTGTGAGGTGTCCCTGCCCATGGCAGGGGGGTTGGAACTAGATGATCTTTAGGTCCTTTCAAACCCTAACTATTCTATGATTCTATGAACTTAGCATAAAATAGTGTAATGTCCTCCTTATTTCTGTTCATGCATTTTGAAATTATGATGCCAGGCCAAGAACAAGTCACACATCACATACTGGTCATTATGCACAGATTTCCTGATTAACTAAGAAATGCAAAAATCTTCCAGCTCGTGTTAACATCAGTTTGTCAGCTCTGCACCATTTCACTCGAAGAAGAAATGCCTGTGTAGGGAAAACCACAAGAGCCACCAGCTATGGTGCTCTGGACTGCCATCACCTGGAATTCATTTGGGTCACCACAACCTCATGGTCAAGAGCATGATCTGATTTCTTTATTTTGCTGGCATTACATGAGTATTTACATTGCACAGAAGTCATCATCTTCACCAGTGCCAGCACAAACCTGACTTCTAAGGGATGCTCAAATGGATCTAATAGGGTTTTTTTCTTTTTGCCAATGTTTTTGACAGAATTTTGAGGAAGTTGTTTCTGAACCAAGGAGAACAATTTTTCAGAGCAGCTTGCTGTCACTTCATGGTTATGAGTGTCAGCAAAAGTATGCTGGAAATGTCTCAAAGTGGAAAGGCATCCTATAGACATCTCACTAACACTATGGCTCATGAGGGCAGCAAGAGCTGTCTGCTGCAGCAGGGATAGGAGCCGGCAGGAGGTGGGCTCAGCAGGGCTGGGCTCAACTGCTGTTTGCTTTGATAAAGCTCTTTTCAAGAAGACCCAGAAGGTTAAGGAACATGATCTTCAGTTACTATGAACATCAATCAGCTTCATGCAACCACATATTCCTCTTTCAAAAGAAGTAGTACAGGGCAATTCCTCAGTAAATGCACTAAAATCAGTCCGCAGCAGCTCTAAAGTTAGTAGGAATTGTGTGCCTCTTTTCTCACGTCAGGTCATCCACGAAACCAAGATGGCCTAAATTCTAATCTATTTTGCAATGAAAGTATTGTGTGAAGCATGCAGGATCTGGCCTCAGGGTGGAGTGGCAAAAAGACAAAGAAAGACCAAGTCACCACCCCATTAATCCTTATTACAGATGTTACTGAGGAGAAAACTATTCCCTTAAATTTGCATTTTTGTTGTATCCTTTGCCCTTGGATCAACTCAGTCTTGACTTTCAGCGACTGGTGTGTTCACAGAAGAATAAAAAGTTACACAGCCAGCCCAGTCCTTTGTTAAAGTAATGAGAAAATCATGTTATGTGTTGCTGGTAGGGTTTTTTGTTAAATCATGGCCCTTGTTATTCATTAACATTCAAATGCTGAAAAGCCAATAAATTATTACCAAAAGGAAATGTAAACAACTTTCTCTGAGGAAGGACTGCATACAGTAGGCTGGAACCTCCTTCAAGTTAATTGCAACATAGTTCACTAATGAAACTTTCCATCTATTAAATCTTAACAGGCATAACTATAAAAATGGCGCCAACCTCTCTCTCCTGCCTAGGAAGGCCCCAGACAGCATCTGCAGAGACTTTCACACTTACTGTCTTTGTAGCCATTGGTAATTATCCCTAAGTAGCAATGGCAATGTACAACTAATTTCACACTGGTGATGGAGTTTTCACATTAATTTGCATACTGGAGCTGGCTGTAGGAAAGACCATAACAATTGTACCTGGTTCTTACCCAGTACCCTGCAGCACATCTGCCTTTAAGAGCTCTGAAGTCAATGGGAATCATCTTCCCTTGCTCTCTTTGAGCTCGGGGTGAGGGTCAAGATGGGCAAGGACATGACCAGCATTTCAGCCAAGACCTGGATAAGCTTTTGAGGCAAGAATTTAAATTCCACCCTTCACACCCATTTAAAAGAGATCACACAGTACTGCTGAAAGGTAACATCTCTCCTGGCACATAGCACATTGCAGGGACTACTTTTGCTTGTTCATTGCTCCATAGACAATTTTGATCCATCACTGATCTTAATCTTGCACTTAATTTCCTCCTCTCTCTGTTATTAGCTACTCAGATTCAACTGACATCTGTGTTTCTCATCTGCAAGATTTATCCAAGATCTTCTGCCAGCTCATTTCAAGATACTTTTAAGCCTTGCTTTTCTGCCACTTCTTCCATGGTTTTAGCTGTACTTTGCTCCTTATCTTTATCTACAAAATATCCTTAGGGGCAATTTTGTGATTCATTCATTCCTGAATATTTAACAACTGTGCTTTCTAAAAATGTTGAAGACTAAAGAAATTCTGCATGTCCTGCTTGAGACTTGCTGCCTGTACACGAAAAACATCCTTTCGCTCTTTTCCTCTGTTCAGTAAAACTACTGAAATACAATCAATAATTAGAAGTAAGGCAGGACACTCTTTCAAGGAGAAAGTAACAGCATTTTTGAAAGCCTGGGACTGGACACATACATTAAATAACCGCAGCTCTGTATATCAGTCATTTTCACATGTCATATTTAAAGTAAACTAGAATGCCCATGTTGGTATACCAAGTGAATTATTTCATTTATAGTCCAATTTCAACCAGCTGAAGCCACAAAGAAAATTTAGCTCTGGTATATGCAAGTTTTATTCCTTGAAACAGAAGTGTTACGTAGTTGAAAAAATCAAAATATTTTCAATTTGATGCTAAGGGTTTTTTTGCTCAATAACTTTACTGTTTCTCCTTTGACTAGAGAAATAACAGTACATGATATCTGGATGACCTTATCAACTCAGTATTTTAACATTATTAATCAGGGATGAACATATCCCATTCTATCTTAATAATTACTCGAAAACATAGAATCATAGAATCACAGAATAGTTAGGGTTGGAAAAGACCTTAAGATCATCTAGTTCCAACCCCTCTGCCATAAGCAGGGACACCTCATGCTAAACCATGCCACCAAAGGCTCTGTCCAGCCTGGCCTTGAACACCGCCAGGGATGGAGCATTCGCAGCTTCCCTGGGCAACCCATTCCAGTGCCTCACCAGTAAAGTGCCTAACAGTAAAGAATTTCTTCCTTATATCCAATCTAAACTTCCCCTGTTTAAGTTTTAACCCGTTACCCCTCGTCCTATCATTACAGTCCCTCCCCAGCATCCCTGTAGCCCCCCTTCAGGTACTGGAAGGCTGCTATGAGGTCTCCACGCAGCCTTCTCCAGGCTGAACAGCCCCAACTTCCTCAGCCTGTCTTCATACGGGAGGTGCTCCAGTCCCCTGATCATCCTCGTGGCCCTCCTCTGGACTTGTTCCAACAGTTCCATGTCCTTTTTATGTTGAGGACACCAGAACTGCACACAATACTCCAGGTGAGGTCTCACGAGAGCAGAGTAGAGGGGCAGGACCACCTCCTTCGACCTGCTGGTCACACTGCTTTTGATGCAGCCCAGGATCATTTGTTCCACTATGGCTTTAAAGATGCATAGTGAAAACCAAAGCACTCCTGTCTTCCCTTAATTTGCCTTCCTAATTCAAGTAATAAAGTTCTATTGTATTACACTGGGGAAGGAAATAATCCACGATGTTGTGCGAGTTGCAGTAATAGCAAGTTAACTACAGGTAATACATAAACTGTAAACAGAACTTCTAAATAAAAACTACAAATATATTTTTATTATCCATGCGTTATAACTGGCAAGCACCAACAAAGTGCATGGTGCTATGTAGTATACTAATAAGAGTGGCTGAAAGAATATACTCTGATATGTAGGATAAAAAATGGTTAGGAAGTTTAAAGCACAAATATTTAACACTTCACCAAAGCTTATCCAAATTTTAGAGGTCATCTTAACTGGTAATGTATGATCTTGATGTATTTTAGCAGCCTTAAAACTTAGCCAGAGTGATGACATTGTAGCAAAACTAAAAAGCTGTAAGTCAACTTTGTTTTCTCATTTAGAACGAATGACAAATAACTTGGGTTTGTAACTACTTATTTATATTAATAAAAACATTAATGCTCAGCTACATTTTTCCTTTGTACAGAATAATCCTAGAGTAATTTCATGGCTGCTAGGTGCAATAGCTATAAAGCTGAACTGTTCTGGGAAAGGAAGTGATTGCAGAAAGGAGTGCTGGAGCTGCAGAGTGGAAAAAAATCCTGTCCTGTTTCGTTTTATTTTAGTCACAGATTCCAACATCAGATGCCTTGAAATAGCTTTTATATTTTTGCTGAGACAAAGGGAAGGAGTCAGTGTGTGCAGATCTCATACTCCTGAGAATTTCCCTGGGAGCATTTTGCTAAACAAGTCATAGAATCAGAGAGGAATTTAGGTTAGAAGGGACCTCTAAATATCATCTAGTCCAGACTCTCTGCAATGAGCAGGGTCATCTTCAACTAGAACTTGGCAACTCATCAGCATCTCAGTTCAGGGGCAAACAGTAAGATGAACTATCAAAGAGACCATTAATGAGTTCCGGATCTAGCAAACAGTTTCTATGAAAGTCACAGTGTTACCTACACAACAGATAAACCACCTCTTGAACTCCAAGAACTGTTAACTGACTTGCATATGCAAGTAGAAGCCCTAAAGTGATTTTCAAGATATTCCATGAGTAGGATTAGTCCAGGCAAGCTGTGCTTAAACACTACGTACTGTCATGACACTGAACTACCATAACAGAGCATTCCCTTGGCACAACAACTCTAAGTTACCATTTAGGAATCAACTTGGGTCTACACAAGTTCAAAGCGAATCATACTCTGCCAAGTCTCATGACAAAATAACAAAATCCCATCCCTGAAAGGGTGTGCAGTCAGGTAACTGTAGGTTGGAGCTTTTCCTTTCTGAAGGTCAGCATCATCTTTAATCTGAAATTAATTGTTGCTGCTGAGTATCTCAGATCAAGGCAACTTTGCAGATATCTGGTCCCATAAGGGGCCAAGTTACCCTGAGAAGAACAGCAGTTCCCAAGGCATTGCAAAACACATGATTCCTGTTGTGAGTCTCTCACGGGAAAAACTGGGAATGCAAAATTACTATTTGAAAAAATAAATAAATAAATAAATAGGCTATCCTGTGGTTTTCCACTGGTATCCTATCTTCTCCATTTCTATTTTTCAGACTAAGCTTTTCCATGTTGGAACTGCCTGCACTTTCTGTATGCATTATCCAGCACAAAGCACAATTTTGGTAGAAGGCAATAAAGATAAAAATTTCATCTGAATTATTTTGATCATTCTTTATCTATCCATAGGATACTCTCAAGGCATTTCAGGTTGTATTTGGAATAGATACACTAGGAAGTGAGATGATAATTATCCAGCATAGATCTACTCTTATCATCCCATTAACCAATATTGAAGTATGAGCTTAAAGTAATGCTTATAAAGCTAATTCAAATGTGAGATTAACTGCATCCAAATTTCTATAGCCATTAATTTCTTCGCACTCTGCAAATGCAAACATACCACTACAGCCCCACCAGCAACCTACAAGTGCCCGATTTGCATTCAACTTCACGTCTTTGGCGGTTTTCTTTGTTTCACTTTCTGTCTGTATTTTTATACCGTTTCGTTCTTCTGTCTGTATTTTTATACCGTTTTGTTCTTCTGTTCCTTCAAACTCCCAATTGTAATTCCATTAGCTAGATGAAACATCACATTAACGCAGAGATAATCCATGCCGTCAGTGAGGCTATGTGGTGTTCAGGCTGCTGCAACAGCTGGTTCAAGAGGAAGGTTGTGGTACAATAGCAGCTGCCAACAGCAAGAGCAGTGGTGGGTGTGAAGGAGGAGCAGAGCCTTCCTTGTCTGTGGCAGCTCTGATGTAGGATGATGCTCAGCCACCCTCTCCCTCTCCCAGACCCCCGCTATGCAGTACCACCTCTCTCTTCCTCTTACATGGTGTCCTTTGACAGCACCTTCACAGAAGCTAGTCCCTGTACATGGATGATGGGCCTTTGGCTGTGACAGTGTAAACTGGGAGCTGACTAGCGGCCAGGACCTGCATAACCCACATGCCATAAGATCAGCTTGAGTGCTCTCTGTCCAAGGCCCACCTCCTCCCAGGATGCCTTCATATTTTTCTCACGAGTAGGACAATTCTTTGTAACAAGGGAGCAGAAACAACACATACAAGAAGGGAGACATGTGACTGATGTCTAAGATGTTCAAGCAAAACTTGAGAAGTAAAGAAGCAACTGAAAATAGCAAACAAAAATGGTTTCTGACAGTCATTACATCCAATGAAACAAAACAACAACCAGACAGTTAAGAAAAACACTGAAAGAGCATGAAGTTATACTCTGATGAAGAATTTCTCTAATTTAAAATCCAAAACCTCCATACAGAATAAGCAAATTATTCTGAACCATCACAAGTACATACTTTTTTCAACCTTTGTGCAAACTATCCATCCTAGACCCACTTGAAGTTCATTATATTCACTGTTAAGACTTTGCTGGTGGCTCTTTAGATATTCTGAATACCTACATGGAATCCTATCATGATGAGAACAAATATAATATGAACAGACACTGTAACAACCAATAGCAGAAAGCAACACCATGCTTATACTGACAGCCTACAACTGGATATTTGTTATTTCAATGCTTGTGTGCCAAAGACCAAAGAGAAAAGGAAATAATTTTCCTTAACCAAAGCTTGAATAAGTACTTGAAACTTCAACTTTTCCCCTTATTATCTCTGTTAGAACCCATACAATTATATGTACGCTTTTTGTTGTATTTCATGACAGCCTCCCAGAATTTGTGAATAACAGTGTGGTACATTTGAAAAATGATGTGCATATGTTTAAGGAAAATGAAAAATAGGATAAGACTGTGGTATCCAACCTTTGCTATACTGCATGATGGATGTAGAGCAGCTCCGCAAAAATTTATGAATACTGCATGCTGACCTGGTTGTTGAAATGTTTGTTGTATGACTATATTGAGTTAAATCAACAGAACTATTGGGGAAATAAGGAGGAATCACTCAAAATAAGCCACCCCAATGTAACTTGTTAGAGCTACTTAAGAAAACGATGCCTAAACCATCTCCTGAAGATTCTGCCTCCCACATGTAGTAAGGGTCTAAGTCTTTCTTGCCACTTAAAGCCATGGCTGGAGGCAAAATAAAAGACATTCATTTTCTGTAAAGGTAAGAAGTCAACCTTTTTCATG
Organism: Pezoporus occidentalis; assembly: GCF_034315485.1. Classification (NCBI taxonomy): domain Eukaryota; kingdom Metazoa; phylum Chordata; class Aves; order Psittaciformes; family Psittacidae; genus Pezoporus; species Pezoporus occidentalis. The sequence goes on along the minus strand of NW_026913683.1, from coordinate 765,450 downwards.
CAGTAGACAGCTGCCAAAGTGTTTAGCTTTGTCATGCTTCATTTAAGCCATTCATTTAGGACGGATAAAGTTATAGGCAAGGTTGTGAGACAGATACAATTTCAAACTTTTTTCATTTTTTATTTTTTTTTTATTTCTATAGTTAAAGAAAAATACTTGGGAATTGCCAGTATTTTACTAGAACATATCCCCAGAGAGAGAGGTGGAATTATGAACTCAGGTAGATTAGCCTACTGGGTTATTTTTGCCATGTTAAACAAACTCAGTATACTGACAGAATAGCATTAACACTGTTACTAAATTTTGTATGCAGAACTAATTATTTTAAAGGCATATTGAGTTCTTCCATTTCAGATGATCATGATTTTAAGCAGACCTTTGCCATTTGTGTGCTTATTTCTAGAATCTTTACTTTCTTAGTAGTGTCATTTAAATAAAATAAAAAGAAATCTAAATCATTATTAGGAATGATTTCTGTATATCCCTCGGTATGTAGCAAGCAAGTTTTCATTCAAATGAAAACTTTCATTTGCTAAAATGAAAATTATTAATTTGCCAAAAATACAGATCAGCAGTCTGCATGAGAACTAAAACTGCTGTCAATACAGTTATCAAATGCAGTTACCAAAAAACATACGCACTAGATTAAGAATGCCATCAAAAAGACAAAACCAGCACACTACCCAAAGGCAGTCCCAGCACTGACAGGCAGAGCTAGCCATCAGACCCACTGGAAAGCTGTGGATGCTCATGCTTCGCTTTGCCCAGCCCAGCCCCAGCCAAGGTCTGGCTGCAGACCTGCAAAGGACATTTCTAACAAAACAGGTTGTGCCAGTTAATAGCTTTCTGGGGATCAGATATTCAGATATTCACTCAAGTCACATCAGACCTGGCCAATCTCACTATCACCCTGATCATTAAGAACTCATTCCTTGCTTTCACCTCCTAGCAGGAGCAGAAAAGGCAGCATGATGGGCAACAATGGTTGATCATTTCTGCTTAAGCAGTTTCTAGGAGAAGATAGCAAAGGTCCCCCTCTATTCATTTGCCTATAAGGAACTGCATGAGGTGGAACTGCCTTTTTTATAGCCTTATGATCTCTGTCCATGTTCTGCCATGTTCAAGAAATATAATTAAATTATACTGCATCAGCTGCAAGTTTGAAGGAATGTATTTATTATTCAAGTTCTTTTTACTGCCTGAATTGAACTTGGCATCCTTTTGGATGACAACTTGCTCAGACATCCACAAGAAGTCACCTTTGCCATCTCTTTTTCCTCTGAATGTTTGTACTGCCCTCTACACAGGGGCTGCACCTTGAAACCAGTCTGAGTGCAAAGCTGCACCATAAACGTGATTAGTTTATGCACTAAATAAGATATTTTGTCAAAAGTATGACGGAAAGGCTCCAAACCTGAGATGGGTGAAACCAATATAGACTTTAGAGGACCCAGCTATAGGACAAGCACCACAGAAGGTCTGCAGCCACCTGAACCAAGGAGCTGAGCACCCTCCTGTGTGACAGTCACTGCCAAGAGAGGCACTCAACATGGAAAGCTTCAGATGGCTGTTTGCAAGGTGTTGTTTGTGGGGCCTAGGAGAGTCTGGTACTTGTTCCCTCACACTCAGCCCTGAGCAGCCGAATTGCATGCCTTCCCAGCCATTCTGCAAAAGCTGTACATTTAATAGGGCTTGCAAAAAGAGTAAGGGTTTGCTTATCAAATAAAGAAGGGATGAAAGGAACTTTCCTGGGGTTGTGCTGGCTCAATTCCTGTTTGATTGACTGCTCATGCTGTTGTGTTAGTGGTTATTAGAGCTGGTAAAAACACAATTTCTGTCCCGCAGGACTTTCCTATACTCCGACATTTGTTTTCATTCTGAAACAGCGTTAAATATTTCAAAATAATGAACACTTTCATAGAATGAGTGGTCCTAAAAATAAATTAAGAAGCGTCATTGTGTTTGTATGTATGCATGCATGAGCACATTCTCAGTCCATGGGTCTAACCTCTTCTCTCCCCTAGACAGTCACCGAGGTTTACAAGAGTTTTGTTTCCAGATTCATCAATTCGGTATTCTAGCTGATTGGTCGTCCTTGTGAAGACCACAGTACGATGCTGAGCTGACACCATGATGCTCCCCACCTATTAGGTTCCCTGGCCTGCTCAAGTCCTAGATATGTCAAGAACACAAAGATTTGAAGATTTCTCCAGAAAATTCAGTAAGAACAGAGCTAGCAGCAGCCAGTTCCCACATCCTCCTTTCTTTACAGTCCTTTTGTGGGATGCACTGAAATTAAGAGATGAAATAACTAAGAACTGTGAACCTCAGTGTCCTCAGCTGTCAAATGGTTCTCTGGGACTACAGACATACCAGGCACTTCAGAGCAACATTTATGCCAACTAATCCAATCCCACTTTTTGCTTACACGACAAAAATCCACCTCATTTTACCTAGTGTGGCTGTATTTTGAGAAAGGAGCGAGTGAGAACCAGCAGAAGAATTAGGCATGCTATGACTTGCAAGGGCTGTCCAGCCTCGTAATTGCTGTCTTGTTCTTTTCTTCCCCTTTTAAAATGATAACTACAGCCTAAAACGGATAAGTGACATTCTGTTCATCTCCACAGCCACAAAATGAAGGAACAGACCACCCTCTGCCTTCACACCTTTCAAGGTTGCAATGAGAACCTTGTTACCATTTTTCAGTATTCATCCTTCAGTCACCGATCCTCCCATCCCCAGGTGAACCATATAGTGCTAAGGTTGATATTACTGCATCACAGACTACTAGGTGGAATATAGCCTCATTTGACAGTCTCTTGGTTTAAAACAGTCTTTATGAAGTGCTATGCTTTAGGGAAATAATGTTAGCAAAGAAATGTCAGATTTTGCTCTCATCACTGAAGAACAAAATCTAACAAGGGTGGTTGTCAGCTATTATGCTTTTGTACTGAAAAATTGTACAATCCTTTTAAGTTACATATAATGATTTTATAGCCTTTTAACAAGAGGAGCACCATTGGGTAGGATTTTAACAGAGGAAATAGGATTGGCAATTTATTTTTTTTAAACCAGCTGAATTCCCCAAGTTCTTCCTTGATTTAAGCCAAGGTCTGTATTACAAACAGAAGAGGTTATAAGCATCTGAAAGAGACATGGCTTTGGTAAAACTCTCTTAAGTAATGATGATCCTACAGCATTCAGATAAGTCAGGGGTCAATATGATCTTATTTGCCTGTGCCTTTCATTAGGAGCACTCTTTCTGCAGTACCATACTTCTGGTACCTCCGAATACACAGAGGATTCATGCTTCAGTTCTGCATGTATTAAGAATGCAGCCATAGCAACTACTAGCATTAATGAACTATTTGCTTATGCAGTAATAATTAACTTCCATTACATTACTTTGTGTGATTACTTTCTTAATTGCCTGAATTATGCATCCATTTAATATTTAATAACCATTCTCAGAAATCAGACACTGGTAAAAAAACAAATTGCTCACAGTTTCCTTGCAATAATTAAGCTCACAAGAATAAATGAAACCTTTTAAAAATGAATGCCTTGTGATTATATCCTTGCATATAGAACAAGATCCTAAATTAGCTATTTATTAAGTCTAAATTTAAGACCAAATAATACATTTTTCACTTACGCCTTGGGAAATCAACCTATACAATACCTGACATCACCAGCATAATTAAGTGCCATCTATTTACTTTGAGAGTCACAAATTTCGCAGTAGTATTTAGAACATTGAGAAGTGTGGGGGGGGAAATCTTTTAAAATGCCTCCTTGGAAAAATAGCATCTTCTTTACCTGAGGTAGCTGCTTAGTTGTGCTTAAAGTACTGGAAAGATCTGTGAAGCGTAAATAGCCTTCTGATGGGGAGGGTTGGGAAGGACTTTTTTTGTCATGTTTTAATTTACATACAAACAATGGAAATACAGTTATACAGCCTGAGGTCAGGCTTACCAAACAGAATGAAATTCTTTGCTGTATATGAAAATAATGTTTACAATCAAAAACAGGCAGTCTGATCTACTTGTTTTTTCGTGTTGTCATCTGTCTCTGAGCCCTCGTGCCCTCCTCGCACCCAAGCAGAGCCACATGCTGATTTGCAAAGTGATAATGCCATTACTTTATTGCACATCAGCTTTTTTTCCCAGTGGTTTGCAATGAAGTCACCAGCTTAAATAAAACGTGCAACCATTTTATTGTATGTTGTCTTTATGAATAGAGTCTCCTGAGCTGGACAAGATAGATAACTGTTGTAAAGGGTTTTGTTTTGCCCCTTTTATTTTTCCTCTGAGTTGCATCTGCAAAATTGCTCTGCCATTCCACAGTGATTATGGCAGCCATGTACAGATGTGTTTATCTGAGCCATAGCACTGCTCAGCTGAAGCTACAGGGACCCCTTCTCTTTTCCTATGCACATGTACCACAAATAAAAGGTATGCAATGAAAAACATACTCCAGGCATCCTGCACCAAAATAAACCAAATCCAGTAACGGAAATAATTGAAGGGCTTATTTGCTGAGAGGCAGGTGAAGAAGCAGGGGCTGCTCTCCCCCTTCCCCATACAGGTGGATCATTTTCAGCAAGATGCAGAAGGAGCTGCAGGGAGCCAGGGAGGGAGGGAGGGATGGCGCCCGTTTGGGGTGTCAGGAGCCAGCAATGGCTGCTAGCCTGAGTTCCCAAACTGAGCTAAATTGATGCCAATCTCACTGGCTGTTGTTACAGTGGGCAGCATCATTAGGATTTGCTTTTTAAATGATCTCTCAGCCTGTAAGTCTGAGAGCTGCTAGCAAGGCAAGGTTAGAAAGAAAATGATGGCAGCATGTTGATGCTTCACAGACCTCATGATAGTTTCCGTCTGTCATTATTTACGTCTGACTAGATGCGTCATGTCAGCTACCTAGAAGGCACTTTAATATGAAGCTCTTGTTTTCCCCTGCTTTTTCACATCCAGACTGGGTACTATTATTTTTTTTGCATCACTACACTTAGGTGAAGCTTGCTTCAATCTCTCTATAATGACACACAAAGAAATAAAAATTGTTTGGCTCATGTTATTATACATGCTTCTATTCTAACAGACCTCTTCGACATTGTTCACAAAATGGTGAATTTAAATCAATAAACAGACATCTATCAAAAGGTCAACTTAATTTTATTCCTTCAGCTTCTTTACCAATATTTTAAGCAAAATCATTTCTTTCCTGAGCTTTCTGTAAATGTTGTATTAGTGGAATGCAGCAGCAACTGATAGTTCTAATTGTTGATGGCATTTAGTAGTTCAATTAACATGTTATTAATACTGCTTTATAATGTGATGAGTTCTGTCAGAGTCAATGTAAATAAGGTTACAGCTATCAAGTATGTGTCAGTTTTGCCATTATACCACCGCTTGGCAATTTAGATTCAAAGGCTTCATTGGCACTGGTTTGGGATGAAGTAATTCACTCCTGGCTAATACAGCCAGCCCTGAATTCAATCCGATAACTTTTTACAGCGATGATGGCTCACACAGAGGAAAAGGACCCAATCCCTCAAGCCTTCCTGGAGATAAAACTCTTGTTCAGAGATATACTGCATCTAAACATGCATTGTCCTCCTGAATGGGCTTAGCAGGCCACAAAACGCCTTTTAAAACCCATCCCTCCACCATACCCCTGGGAGGGACTCAGCCACGACACTTATTTTTTAATTATTTGTGCCCAAAACCAGCAGTTCAATCACTCTGTGGTCTGACTTTGCTGAATAATCATACAAACTTATTAATACAACCTTCTCTAATCCTTTAACTTAACTCACCAAGCCCACTAGTTTGTCTTCTGATTTTGTCATATGTGAAGTTAAGTGACAAGATCATTGCATGCCTTCATTTATCTGGACTGTGAGGTGTCTAGCACAGTTTTGGATACAGTGAAACAATCAACAGCTTAATATTGCCAAGAATTATTCAGTAATATTTAATCACCTGAATTTCATTCACTTATGTTTTAATTTTAGAAGTTAGAAAATACCTTTGGCCAGTTAATCGTATGTTTGCATTGTGTACACTATGGAGCTTCCTTTTAGTTGCACAATGTTTTCTTAGAAGTACAGCTAGGACAGAATATTTTTGGTTCACAGGTGTCATTAAAATTTAATAGAACAGCTAATCTTCATGAAGTGTTTTGGTTTGAAAGAAGCCTTGAAGGTAATCTGGTTCTAACCCCCCTGCCATGTGCAGGGACACCTTCCACTAGGCCAGGTAGCTCAAAGCCACGTCCAACCTGGCCTTGAACACTGCCACGAACAGAGCAGCCACAGCTTCTCTGGGCAACCTGGGCCAGTGCCTCTCTACCTTCACAGTGAAGAATTTCTTCCCAATATCTAAATCTACCCTCTTTCAGTTCAAAGCCATTTCCCCCTTTTCCTATCACTACATGCCTTTGTAAAAAAGTCCCCCTCCAGGTTTCTTGTAGGCACCCTCTAGGTTCTGGAAGCCACTCTAAGCTCTGCCTGGAGCCTTCTCTTCTCCAGGCTGAACAGCCTCAGTTCTCTCAGCCTGTCTTCATAGGAGAGGTGCTCCAGCCCCCTGGTCATCTTCATGCCCCTCCTCTGAACTCACTCCAATAGGTTCACATCCTTCTTATGTTGGGGGCCTTAGAGCTGAGCACAGTACTCCAGGTGGGGTCTCACAACAGTGATGTAGAGGAGGAGAATCACCTCCTTTGACCTGCTGGCCATGCTCCTTTCGGTGGCTTACTCCACGCAGATTTGTTGTTCATTATTTGCATAATTTGATTGGCCATTTAAATTACAAGAATTATTTTTGCATTACTCAACTGGGTGGTATTAGCCCTGCAAAGACACTACCGGTTTCTCTCCATGGGTAGGGCCCAAATGGTTAATTCTTTGGGAAGCATTAAATAGGTTTTTCTTTTTCTCCTGAAACAGCCTATAGGGCTCCAATTGAACTTTGTGAGCAGTACCTTCGCATCCCTTTGCTTTCCCCCAGCACTGTAAAAATAGGGAGGATGAGCTCTGGGGATTTTTCTGGACAGAGTAAAAGGCATTCTTAGGAATTAAATCCATCTCCCAGAACTGGCACTTAAAGTGTTAAAAGGGATGTTGTAAATGAAACCCCAAAGGTAACAGTGCTTACTATCAGCAAGACTATTACACAAAAAGGTCCTCTATATACAGTCGCATGGTGACCACATTTACATTTCTTGTGAAGATTATTTCACCTCTTGTTCTGATCTCATTAGTAAAGACCAGTACAGCAGTAGAGTTTGCTCTTCATGTTTGTCATTTATGTCATGCGATATGCATGCTCCCAGTGGGATTTTGGGGGGCAGTATCTGTTATAATTACAGTACAGCATGAGACAGTAGGGCACAAAATAATGGCAACAGCTCTGGATGGTCCCTAATGTAAAAGTAGAAGGTCATAGATTATAACTGTTAAGAAGTTGAGGGGGTTCTGTTAGGGGGAGCAGGGGGTTCTTTGTTTGGATGTGGCCTTTTTTCCAGAAAAACTGCCATGAAAAGGGTCTGAACTGTCCTGTCTGATCCTCAGAACTTCAAGAGTGTACAAGACTGATAGTGAGCAGTGACAGGTCCCCAGGAAAGCCAATGCTAGAGAAGGCGGCTGTGACTGATGCAGGATCAGGCCTTTTGTGAAGCAGAAAACAAAGGGTGTTTGGTAGTCAGCTTCTCTATTTTCCCCTTAACCTGGAATTAATGCTTTTCTGAAATGAGAGTTAACTGATAGCCCCTGCTAGAAGAGTGCTAGATGCTAAAAAAATAATAAATTATGAAACCCTGTATTTTCCGTTTAAAGTCCAAGAGCCTTCTAAACCAAATATTTTCCTTCGTAGGTTCTGAAATTCAAATATGAAGCTTCCCCAACTTTTTACCACCTCCATACACTAAACATATCTCTCAAGTTCTTCAGCATCTCTATGTTGGAAATGTATAGGTTGTAAACCACTAGCAACATTTAATATTTGTAAATTCCGTTGTAGCCCCCGCCTAGTTCCAAAATGCACAAATAGGGTTTGTTCTTTTTCCTTAAAATCTCACAGAAACGTTCTCCTTCGGCGGCAGGACTGGGGAGCGAGGAGCAGTGAGCAGTAGGTGGCAGTCAAGGCACTGAACTCTCCATAGTCTTCCAGTGCAGCAACGTTGTTCGGAGTAATGTGAAAACTACCTTTTTCGTTTTCAAAGGTATCATTTTTAAAACCATCTTTTCCGAGGCCTCAGGCTACAGGAGCAATAACGGATAGTAATACGTTTCAGAAGAAGAGTACGAGAAGCCCTTAAAATCAGGCAACTGAGTTTGAGTTCTGATTTTGTCTGGTTCTCAGGTTTTTGGGGAGCGTTTTCTAAACTTATGGGAAGGTTCTTCTGATGTAAAGAGGTGCGGTGACTGTCCAGAACTGTCCTGAGGCTGTACACACAGGATTTATCCCTGCACAGAACAGAGACAGCCACTTCCCAGATGGGGCACAGCTGGGTCAGCAGATCTGTTCACATGCAGACCAACGGGTTAAAGCCAGAGCCCTCACTTCACAGTCACTTACAAAAGACAAAAACACGGAATTAATGTTTCGTTTCTCCTTCTACAGTGCACACACTGTGAAAAGCAATTTAACATCATCTCAATCTTTTTCCTCCTAATGAAGTGGCAAATATCATTAAACATAAGTGTCTAGCATCCGGAAAAAGTTACACAGCAGCACAGATATGTCACACTCACAGCGGGACTATTAATCAGAGAGGCGCCCTACACACACACAGGAGTCTCAGTGTATCTCCTAATAGGTCAGCATCAGTAAGTTCTCAGGTGTCTTCTGTACCAACAGTCTGCATTACTCAAGTGACAGATCAGACCAAAATCTGGATTCATACTTCATAAAATATTGGCAGCTTCATGAATCCATTTTCTAAGCAAGATTCTTGTACTTTATTCATCAACCTATGCATGAAGAAAGCAAACCAGAACTAAACTGAGAGAAGGAAGAGATATTTTCTAATTCCTCTAGGCAGAAAACAGTGGGTTCTCTAGTTACCTTTTTACTTACCAAAGCTATGCCACTAACAGCACTCCCAGCCCAACTTCCAGCTCCTGAGGTATTTTGTTTATACAATAATTTTTTTTCACTTTACTTGTTCCACATTTAAGAGACTGAAGAAGAGAAAAGTCAGGCAAAAAGGAGAGGTGGTGCATTAATATCTCACTGTCAGAGGGATCATTTAAGCTCCTTCACTGTGGGGTAAGGTCATAAGTTTAATTTTATTCCTACAGGGATGCACAATAACTCTGGGAAACCATTTTTTTCTTTCTTAACTTTCCTAGAAGTATTATGAGTTTTGTGAGCACAGAATTAGCCCAGCTAAACCCCTATACATCTATTAGTAAGCATATATCCTCAATAGAATCATCTGAAAGACACAAGAAACATAACTTTTCACAGCAATTAAGAGTACCTTGAATTTGAACTGTGACTTTTGTTACATGACCAGCAATAAGATGATGCAACTCAACAAACACGCAGAGCAAAATGTGGCATCTAAAATTCTATCTCATTTGGAGATGTCTTTCTATCAGGATAAATATAAGCTTAATATTTCAGAGCTTTAACTGATTAAAGGGCTGACGGATGACATCCTCCATGTTTCAGAAATATTTCATCAAGGGGTGAAGAGAGTGAACTTATCCATATCATCCTTTTTCGCAGGTAGAACAAAAAATGAGAAATTGAAGTGCTGTTGCATGAGTTGAACAGTGAAATACCCTGATAACACAGGGCAGAATCAGGGTAAACTTACTTTTTTTTTTTCCCTGGGAAAACTGGAAATGCCACCTTTATGCTTTCTTTATGCTTTATTCAGAGCTATGTGACATTTCCAAACTTCAGAATGAAAATTCTGAGACCTGAATAGGATTAATTTCATTAACAATACAACTGAAGTCACAAATCCAACCAGCCCTAACTTAGTGCAATAGACTGCTGAGGAAGCATTGGTACAGCAGAGTTCTTTCTGTTAATGCTGGTTACAGTCTGCAAAAAGACAGTCAGGGAGCATCAAGTGGGAACAACAGCTATCTCTTAATTGATCTAAAACCATTATTCAGACAGATATTCAGTCTTTAGCTGACAACCCTTGTCTGACAGCAAGTCTACCATATTTCAAGTTAAGTTCCAACTTCTGGACTTCATAAACATCTGCAACTTTTTCTAATGGAAAGTGGGAAGGCAGCAAAAGAAAAGGAAACTTGTGATAATTTGTCTTCATTACCTTCAGTAGCATAAAAGGCAACCCACAATTATTCATTATCTTGATGATAATTCCTTTGAGAGATCAACTTACATTTGAGGGTCTGAAAAACCTGATATTCAAGAAGCATATATAAAAAGACCACTAGGCAGGCATATCCATATAAAATAATGCAGAACCATGCAGAAGTGCTAGCTTAGGCCTCAGAGCAGTAGCAGCAAGTCTGAATTGATCTGAGCATGCAGCACTCTGAGGTCCTGAAACCAGGGTCAGGCTTAGGCTGCCTAGAGACTTCCATGCAAATCTTTTCACCCTTAGCTGCCTTATATAGCTCCAGTGGAAAAACCTCAATCAGCTGCTTACAGTGGTCCAACACCTATTAGATGTCTCTGCTAGGAAGTACTAAAACTGCCAGCCATTTTCTCTATAGATACTCAATTTTTATTGCACCTTTCTCTACTGGTCCTACTATTTCTTATCCTTGATTCTGAAATAAATATGAAACACGAAACCAACATGTGAAGCATTCAAACATTGCTTCTCAAAGCCCACTAACTATTTAAGATTAATCCATGTAAAAATAAAAAAGGATTTCATTTCTTTGTCCACGTAACAAGATCAAACTAATAACATCACCAAGAACCCAACAGAAACATTAAATGAAATCCACAGGTATGCTACTATCTCTAATGTAGCAAACACTGCAAATGAATTAACACACCTTTGATAAGCAGGCTGATAGAACTGTTTGGACTTACATGAATGCCACAGCCCATGTAGCAGATTAGGCTGGAAGGCAACAACAGCAAGCTTAGCATTTTACAGCTTGCTGTAAAATAGTAGAATTCTGCAGTACTTCCAGCAGCCCACCAAAAGCACCAAACCTTTTTGAAACATGCTGTAGCCATGCCTGCATGGCTGATCAGCACACTGAAACTTAGATGCACATAATGACACAAACACATTATCACAGTCACATAACCTAATGCAAGCAATCAAAACACAGGCTAGCATTAAGTTTCAGTTGACATTATACAAAGCCAGCACTGATAAAATAGAAGCAAAACTTGAAAAATAAACAAATAGATTCTATCAGATAGAAAGCTGTTGGTTTTTCCCTCCCAGTGTTATTACTCTGTATTCAAAACAAAATGGGTATTGGGACACCAAAGTTCAAGGAAGACTTTGGCAGGCTTTCCGAAGAAGTCAACTACTGTTTAAAGAGTTGGAAATATGTGTGGACAACTGCTGCTGTAGCTGCGCTCGCTCAGAACAGCTTGCCTGATTAATGCCAGAGTCAAGTTTTCCTTTCCCTCGGAGGAAACAAAACACTTTACATGAAATTTTCCTCCATAAGTATATACTGAGCAGTACCACTATTTGATATGAACAGCACTTGTACTGATTTTATACTAATACATGCCACTGTTTTCAAATTATTGTGGAGGGTTTCAGAGATCAAAATAAGGACCAAAACTATGCATATGCTGTCAGGGATGACTGCTGTAATGAGTGCATTTTAAGTAGGGTTTTATAGGCATACTAACATGAAAATGGTGTTGAAACATTTTCTAGACCTAAGGTTCATCAGTTATCAAAAGAAAACATCATCTGTTGACTACGATAGCTGGCATTGCAACATTGCATGGTACTAACAATATATTTTTAAAATAAACGTACATCCTTGATGCATTTCAAGATATTACTAAAATATACGTATAAACCAATACTCTAGGAGTAGGTCACAATACTTCCAGCTGCAAAATGCAGACTTAACATAATACGAACATATCATGATGAACATCAAACTGAAAATACCTCATCTACTTTCCCCTGCAATACATAAACTTAGGGTAGTTTGTGTTGGGTTTTCTATTTTTCTGGGGAAAAAATAAATAATAAATAGTCAGTATTTCCTTCTGCTAGAGAAAAAAATCCCCATAATATATAAATAAGATGCCTAACTTCTACTTTTTCTCTCTTCACTCTTTCCTGGGTTACTCACCTAGCAGCTTCCTTTGAAGACAGACATGAATGTTGATCAGGGAATACATATAAAAGAGAAGAAAAACTTAGTTTACTCACACACCAAGAAACACCTGTACTCTCCTGCATTTTAGAAGGTGGGGTTGCTTTTTTATCTAGGCTAATCAGGGACCTGATTAGGTCCTTTTATCTAGGGCTGATCAGGACCTCCAAGGGATCAGTAAGGCAAGTTTAGGCAAGGTGTTCTACTGCAGGTTTAAGTCTTTCCGCCACTAAAGCAATAGGAGAAACTAGTTTACCATCCCAAGTAGGAATGTCTGCTCATTATTGTAATCACCTTTGTTACACAACTGTCTGATCTCTCCAGGCAATGGTCACAGGTATTAATAAGCAAAACTCCAACACAACATGTGGAAAAACTCTCTTCATCATGAGAGAAAAGTGGAGGAAGGGGTCCCCAGATAGGCTGCAAAACCAAAGCCCTTCAATGTCTTTCCGTCAGTCAGACTTAAGACTTTTAAATCAGCTGAAGTTCTCAAGACTACTTCAACTGCATTGGCTGACATTTAGTCAGGTATGTTTTCCTTCAAATGTCATTACTCTGTTAGAACAGATAGGACTTACTACAGCAGCAACTAACAGTCTGGTTTTAAAGGTTTTAGCAATCAACTGGACCATTTTTTGCCCCAAACTCAGCCCTTTCATCTCTCCATGCATGTCTTACATCCACTCCCCACAACCAAGATGAGCAGCAGGGTTTCTCTTTCATAAGCTTAACATCAATCACCTCAAGAGAAATACTGAACTCAGTATTTATTTTATCCAGCAGGAACTTTCTGATTTAAGGAATCGAAGACATGAAATGTACAATATTCCAAAAATTAGGAGAACTTAAGAAAACTCTTCACTCATCTCAGTGACTGTTTTGCAGGCTTTATGTACCTAGTTACTGTGCACATTCTCTTTGCTGCTGCTGTATCTTCCTAGAATTTGCATTGTCATATCTGCTATACACATCACACAACTTTATTGACCCTATTCATAACAATTAGATTTCTCTTCAGTCCTAAGTAGCACTGCTCAAGTAAATTAGTGCGCTGCTTTGGCCACAGCTAAGAAAATGAGTACTTGATCCACGATTCTTAATGTTCCATTTATTGAACTGATTGAGCATTACTTCTCTAATTGAATAGCTATATGATGAAATGAATGTTTACATGCAGTAACACAAGCAGTAAATGTATAGAGAGCTGTCTTTGTTCACATATTCACAGGAAAAAGTTCACATGCAGAAAGGAGGAGGATTTTCTTTTTTTCCTACAAACTTTATAACTCTATACATTTGGAGGGGTCTCCAACCAAAATCTTTGGTTTCCACCTGTGAACATCTACATGAGTAACTTCAAAGGCAATTTGATGTCCTTGAATGCTACTCAAATTCACAAGATATACATTTCCTACTACTAGTATATGCTCAGAGATTCCAGCATCAATCACATTTGAATTTGCACTATAAGCATTTTTTGACACATTAACATGATCAGCATTTGTAAGACTGGAGCAAAAATTAGCTTTCTATGTTACAAATTTGACTTCTTTTTATGTATTAATCTTCACACTCTGTATTAGAGAAGGAGAGATTGAAATCCCAGTGGTATGCAACTGATGTATGAATTGACTGTATGTATACCCTTCATAGATTTCTGACAGGGCTCAAGTAGTCAGTCTATAGACCATGACCTCCTCAAAATCCTCATATCAGTCTCAAAGACTGAAAGTGGACACAGCTAAGTATAGGACAAACATACCCAGTGTTGCTAACAAAGCTCTCCCAGTCTCCAGCACTTCTTCAAAAGATTTCTCAAGCTTGCTATGGTTTCTGCACCAGACATTTCATTCAACTATTTACCCAGTCTCCCCAATACCTTTTGCACACCTTTGACAAGGCACATAATTCACATCTGAAAAAGATGCCTCTCCCTCTTCTGAACCACTTTTCTATAAGCTTCTTTTAATGGCCCTTAACTCTGGTTCTCAAAGAGACAATTAAACATCCATCCCTCTCCACCCATTTACAGTTCTATCAATCCCTATAGTTATCACCATGAGTTGACTTTTTCCCAGACAAGAGTCCCAGCCTAGCCAGCCCTTCCCCTCTTCTGAATCCTCCCTGTCCTAATGCATCCTCATTGACATGAGTGAGTCAAACCTACATGCAGTATCCAAGGTACAGGTGAACCATAGATTTATAGGGCAGCATAATGATGTTATCTGTTTTGTTCTCTGGTTCTTTCCCCATAATTCCTAAAATTTGATTTGCTTTTTAGCCTGCTATTGAGCATGGGCTGATGCTTTCATGGAACTATCCATCATAACCCAAGGTCTCACTCCTGAGTGGCGACAGCTCAGAGCCAATCATTTTATATGTGAAGCTAGGATTGTTTTTCCCCACATGCATCACTTCACATTTATCTACACTGAATTTCATCTACTATTTTATTGCCCAGTCACACAGTCTCTTCAGATTCTTGTGTAATTCTTCACAGTCTGCCTTCATCCTCACTACCTTGAATAATTGTGTCTCAACAGCAAACTTAGTCACCTACCTCATTGCTCTCCCCCTTTTCAAGCCCATTTATGTACATGTTTATAAACAGTGCAGAAACCATGGGACACCACCAGCAAGCCCCATCTGTTGCAGTAACTGCGCACTCACCCCTTGCTTGTCTTCTACCTTTTGAGCAGTTAACTCACTGTGCAAGAACCTGCCCCCACCTGATCCTAAGGCTTCTTAATTTCCTCAAAGGCTTTTGGTGGGGGAGACTGTTAAAAACCTATTGGTATGTCAGGTAGAAGATGCCAACTCAATCACCCCTTTCCTTAGGCTTATTAATCCCTTCAAATACAGAATTCCATACTTTTTCTTCCATGAATATCAATCTGGAAAGAATGAAGAGAAAAATGAAGTATTTTTAAATTTGCTGGGTTCTTACACCCCCACCCCCCTAACCTACCCCCCTGCAGCTTGATTTTGAGACATCAGGAACAATGCTAACCAGGAATAGCTAATAGAGGAATGAACAGAGGCAGAAAAATCCAGGTTCCCTTTCAGCTCTGGAACTTAAACTTCGTTTGAGTGTGAGAAGGTAACCTGACTGCTGCAGTCTTCCACTTCATAAGCTACAGCAAGCAGTCCAGTGAATGATGGAACTATTCTGATTTCCAACTTATTTCTAATCAACTTTGGTGCCTTATCAGGTTCAGAGTTGTTGGGCTTATCTTTCCTATACCAAGTGAGCCACTGTAAAACCAGCAGAAATAAACTGTTAAAGCTCCCCAACAGACACAGAAGCTATTCATTTGTTTGAGCAGCACCATTTCTCACTAGCTGAAAGAGTTACAGGAGGACACAGAGCCAGTGGTTGCATAAGCCTTCTTAACAAGAGAAACAGGTTAAACAAAGATTAAATATCTTAGTAACACCAGATGTTATTTCAGTATTTCTAATATACACTGGACTCACTCAAAAAACAGTCTACAAAGGTTCAATTACTTTTACTCACATATCCTGGTTTGCTATAAAATAACAGCAATGGTAATTTATATGGGATAAACACTGAGGGCTATTTCATCTTGGGCTTTGGAGCAAAAAGAGATTGGCAAAAGTCTCCCTTGTGCAACAAGCCAATTTCACTTTGGCATGGCAAAGTCAGGTTTATCCTGACTAAATGAAGCAGCCACCCATTATTAAAGGCACCTGCTTGCAATTATATCTAAGTGCAGTGGCTACACAGATTTCTCCACAAATTCTGGAAATACTCCTTTAAAGAATGTTCTGCTTGCTTATGAAGAAAGCTTATTGTTTTGGCCCAGCCACAGCACAACCAACCATAAATTTACCTTTAGAGAGAACGCTAGCAGGGTGAAGCAATACAGGACCACATAGTGTGGGTGGTTGTAGATATACAGGGCTGGCTCCAATTATCTGCTCCAAACCAGCTATTTTTGAGCAGTCTTACAGTTGCCTAACTTGAGCCTTTGTCTACAGAGGTGAAGTTAGACCTGGGGTGCCTTGTATTGCCTCTGTACACATGTTCCTTCACCGTGGCTGCAGGAGCCCTAGCATGGCTGTTAGGATCTGGCACTACACAGATGCTTTCTGCTGAGCATCTCTAGGGACTGCAAAAGCAATGAAGAAGGAAGGTAGACAGAAAACCTGGTCAGTTTTCTAAGGAATATGATCTTGGGAGAGAAGATGAAACAGCAGTTTTGCAATGCAAAACCTATTTTTACTTATATTTCATATTTGAATTATTCAGAAGTTGGAATTAATTTAAAGAGAATAATTTCACACACACAGAACAGTTTACCCAGTTTTGACACGCAAACAATGAATAACTTTAAGATTTAAAATAAATTAAGGGCAATTTATTATCTGACAACTGTACTTAGTGGTCATAGAAGAGAGTTATGACTCCAATGCTTTATTTGTAAGTAGTTTAGAGTTTGCTGCTGTATGAGGCCGACCATGTACATCCCCATTATCAGAATATACCTCAGTACAAACCATAAAATTGAGGTTAAAAAAAATGCCAAAGCTAGCTGCTTAAACCTGTTCTTCTAAAACTCTCTGTAGGCTTTCAAAATCAACCTGGTTTCACTTCTGAGAATGTGGACAGTGCTATTTAAAAGCCTAATTTCAAGCACTCAGATTTGCAACTTGCAGCCTTATTTACTAAAGAAAGAAAATAAAGGGAGTGAAATACCTTGAAGACAACACTGAGGAAGGTATTAAGCTGCTTGCTTGTAAATCTCACAGTATGATACTGTTCACACAAGTGAGGGAATACAGTTCTTACCTTCAAAAAAGCACTTAAAACTACAATACCTGAAGGCAACTGGAAAGATGAACGTACTGACCTGCTAATTGCTTGGGCCCTTTTTCAAACAGCAGACAGAATCACAGATAATAACTAAGCCCATTCTTTCATACATATGAGCAATATTAATGGACAAAAATTGCTCAAAATCACATAAGGGGTAGTTTTCTGGATTAAGAAGGGAAGGGTGATATATTTTGAAAGCACAGAAAAAGCTCTGTAAATGAAAATTTAAAAGGAAAAAGCACATTCAAAAAATGTGCCTTTTGAAATTAATTTTTACTTTTTTGAGTGAAAAATATTATTCCAGAGCATATATAACACAGTTGTTCTGCGTTTATTTTTTGCATCAGACATGAAGCAATGACATACAATGATGGATCTGTGAGTACACATATGTGGGGGGGTCTCCCCCTTCTTCACTTATTAAAATAGGGGAATAAAAACATTGTAAATAGTAGGTACTGGTATAATTGAATCGTAAAAGTGACACAGGGCTTATGGATAGAATGCCATTTCAAATCTAAATCTTAAAACATGGAATCATATTTTAAAACGTTATCTAAGAATGCAACATTTGTTAAAGCATTAACGCAACTCAATATTAAATCCTAGAATAAAATTAATTTACAGTACTTCTAGATTGGTAGTTTGCTATGAGTATAATACTAATATTTTAAATATTGAAATAATATTCACATGAAGAAATCTTATGTCATTCTTCCCCCCCTCCCATTTTTCTTTATTCTCCCCTCCATAGCATCATGGCAGGAAAATGAACTGAGAACAGCCTTTTTGTCCTCATCTTTCCCTTTTTGGAGTCAGACATTTTCAGTATTTCTAGAGGACAGAAACACAGATACATCAACCTAAGGAGCAGCTGGGTCCAGTGCATATTTCTTTTCCCTCTCTGATCAGCTGTATACCTTTGCTCCAGGACACATATCAATAGTGATTACCAACACATCTTAAGTTTAAGAGAGAGAAAAGAGGAAATTAATGGTGAGAAGGATCTGTAGTCACGCACAAATGTCAGTGGAAACAAGCTGGTCTTTTTGTAGCAGAGTGAAAAGAAGGCTTAAATAATTCCTCACACAGACAAATACATTCCAGTTAATCAACTATAAGATACACTACAGCAGCTTACCAAACTGAAATCGGTACTCATTTCACAACCTAGCTACAACTTCTTAAGGCATTTTTGTGTGTAAACAACAGTGCAAGAAGCAAACACAATGTTGGATTGTTTTCTTCCTCATCACATCATCACCAACGATGTCTGCTTATCTCATTTCTGCCTCACTTTGAGGACCAATCCCTGCATCTGCTGCCCAAATGGCTTTTGTCAGGGAAACCCAGTGGAGTAACACTTACAGATCGCCCTGCCTGAGTCATCACAGACAAAAACATTATTGCTACCTGACACTATGGCTGCTTCTGGGTTATCAGGGCTACCAAAATACTGTATTTGACAAGACCATGCTTGCACTTTTCAAAGAGTTTGGATCCTCCTTAGCTGAGCAGTAGTTTTTAGAGAGCTGTAGGTGTGACCTGAGCATGATGCACCAATAAAACCAATGATCTGCATCCCAGTGTCTGTCTTGGCTCTTCCCCTCCAGGACCACAACAGTCTTCAAACAGCTAGGTTTCATTCAAGTCTTAAGAGTTAGTCAAACAAGAGTCTCTGGAGTGTAAAAGATAATTTTCATAGATTTCAGATATGGAATTCAGTGCTGGAAGAGCCAAGTGAAGAGCTCAGCTTAAGTCTTTAGCAGTAAAAAATAAGCTGTTCTTACTGATTTGACTTCCATGCAATAAGGTTTCCACCACTCTCACCTCATGCAAGCACATGCAAACCTGAAGAAATTCAACTATTTGCCCTACAGTCTTGGAAGAAAAGGAGAAGAAAAAAGGATTAAGTAAATCTGGTTTTAATTCTTTCTAATAAAAACAGAGAGAAATGCTAAGGTTAGAGAAGTAAAAACAGAGAGAAATGCTAAGGTTAGAGAAGTGTGTATATAATTCAACTTAATTTAGTAACATAGCTAGTAACAGTAATATTGTGACAGAAATTAAGATGGCTTCCACCAAGTCTGGATCCTGGTGTCTCATTAGACAAGGTTTTCATGGTCAGTGTTGCAACCATAGAAAGATAAGTGCATATAAGTGAACATGAGTTAAAACAGCACTTTGCTAGTCAAGTATAATAGCCAGGACCCAGAAAATCAAGAGTGAATTGAAGTTTTTTCCTTTGTCTTACTGTCTATTGTGACATCATAAATCATACTGTGATGTAGGCAGCCATCAGCCTATCCGACAACACATTAGTATCTTCTCCCTGATGAGTCAGGATCAATAAGACAGGAGCTAAAACCAAAAACAAACCAAAAAGATTTTCCTTCTATGTTATATTGCTCTCAAATATTCCACAGTTGCTGCATGCCATGAAAAGTGTGGAGACTCCGGCACCAGAGAGCAAGAACTGTCCTTGTTAGAAATATGAGAGGGGAAAAGCAGAAAAGAAAAAGTATCTTCCCTCAGATTTAGCCATAGGATGACACAGCAGCGACAAATCTAGTTCTCAGTGTGGACTGACCTTTTACAAAGAAAATTACAGGCTAATGCCTTTGTGTGCAAGACTTCAACAGCAATATTTTCATATGCTATAGAACTGTTAGAAGAGGGATCAACATAACATCCACTAGTAGAGAATGCACCAATTTCAGGTTAATTTTTAAATCCTGCCTTTGAATAGATATAATGTATTTCATGAATCAATGTCCCCAGACCTAATGAGTACACATAACCCGGATTAAACAGCACCTTGAAGCCAGGACTGGTTGTCACTAATCTGTACACACCCATACTCTTGACTTCTTGGAAAATGAAAGGTATTCTGGCTTGCCCTATTCAATTCTGAAAAAATTAAGATAACAGCCAACACAGTCATTACACAAAAATCCACAGTCAGCTCCAGAAGTTATATACCAGTGTAAAAAACATGATGGTTTTAAATTTCATAGTTATCTGTAGCATTATATATTACAGTAATACCAAATACCGAATCATTCTGGTCCCCATCCCAATGTGATTAAATCAAAGTGCCCAGTTTAAATTTTTTAGATGGTTATGCTTAGAAAGGTTATGTA
The DNA here is from genome assembly GCF_034315485.1 of Pezoporus occidentalis. Classification (NCBI taxonomy): domain Eukaryota; kingdom Metazoa; phylum Chordata; class Aves; order Psittaciformes; family Psittacidae; genus Pezoporus; species Pezoporus occidentalis. The sequence continues at coordinate 745,157 of NW_026913683.1, read as the reverse complement.
CTTAATACAAACAGGTTTTTCCTCTTTGAACCTGTGCTCCTTAGCGGGGGATCAGAGGCTCCAAGGGCTGTCTGAGAGTCTGAGACTCTCTGAGAGTCTGAGAATGAGGAACATTCACAGGGGATCATTTAATCCTCACTGGGTAGAAAGACAGTTACTCTGCAAATTAGAACTAAAGAAAAAGATCATAGGCTATGATCCAGCTTGCAGAATCTTAAAATGCTGAATCCCTTGAATTCAATGTATTTTTATATTGAAAGAATTTCATTTTTTTAAAGAAAATAAACAGTAAAAAATTAAGTAAAAATGTTAAAGCAGAACTGGCCTTGGCTGTAAGTACTGGTATTATTCATACTTCATCATGAGACATAGGAGAAAAAAAATATATATATTTTGCCAAATATGTATTCGCAATTTGTTTCCTGGCAGTGTTTATTTCCCCAAAAGGAAGGGAGGAGCAGCTTGTCTTTATTTTCTTTTTAGTATTTGAAACCTGTGTTTAAGATATTGAAAGTTTTACTTTCCCTTTTGAGATGCTGTATTCTCTTAGGACTTATTTGCAAATAGTGTCATAGATCTGTCTAGATTTAACATTGCAGCAGCTATGCGAGTTATTTCTCCATATAGAACTAGTTCATTTTGATATATACCAAGTGGCAATTGCACCCTTTACATGGCAGACACTGTAAAGGCAGCTTGCAATATATAAAATCACATAAAATCAATAGATCAAGTTTTAATAGTCTCAGGCAGTTTTAAAACAGTAATAGTCACAATCAGGAAAAGATGTTGAAACTGTTGTCATTTCCTTACCTCTTAACTAAGACAGTTCTTACCTGCTGCGTCCTAAATTCCTCAGAAATTAAACAGACTAAAATTACTTGCATAGGACTCACTGAAAAACAATTTGTGACTTTTGGCCACCAACTAAGTTGTAGTTTGGATTCGTTTTTTCCTCCAAGCTCTACTCAGAAGCCTCTTATTTGGCAAAGGATCTATTCCACTATTATTCAGGTCTCCACTCTGGCAAAACAGCCTCTTCAGACCCAAACCCTGTAAGCTTAGCTGACTTCTGCTGCATTTCTTCATCTTCCATCTCAGGAAGGAATCCGAATCCCTTTCCCTCAGACGCCTCCAGCAGTTCTCATGGAAAAGTCTCCCCAAATCCTTTCCCCTCTGCTAGACAGTCTTTCAGATACGCTTTCCCCCAGAACCTCTATGACAGTGACACTGAAGTGCTCTGAGCATCCTCATCTACCCACAGCCCCAAGCACTTGAAAACCATTCCCCATATCCCTCACAGGACACCATGCTCAATGTGAGCCATCATCCCACATAGGTTCTCCATGAGTAGATAGGCAAGAGCTCTCCTTTGCATTAACCCACTTGATGGTCATAAATTGGCTCATGTTACCAACTAAAGCACTGTTTTTTGTGTCACTCATCTGTATGAAATTTGCAGCAATGTGTTACACTATCATAAATTAAACACCATTTTTGTTATATTTTTTCATAACCAGAGCTACTTTTTTTTTCTCCTATATGCTGCCACAAACTGTAAAGCTGGATTACACAATATGTTAAGGTTCAAAAAGCAATATTTTCACTATTTAAAAGTGAAAGACTAAACTATTGCCTCTAAACAAAGCAAAGTTTATGGGAGTAGAGAAACAAGCTGCAAAAAGATAGACAACGTGACTCTCAGCTTGGGAAAGCTTAAATGGTCCATGCTGAAAAAAGGTCTCTAGTCCCTACCAACACCTTACACAACCATCCTGAGCAAGCCATACTCCTCCTTCAGCTGTGACAAGATGTTGATTTAGCAAAACAATACCTTCCTTTTCTATCAATTAATTTTGTGTTCAGGCTGAGATGTATCTGCTCCCACTTATGACTCCACAGGCCTCCAAGCCTCTCTGCAGCCCTGGGGAGAGAAGCACAGGGAGACAGTGCTCTTCTCCTTGGCTCTGGTCTTCTATGTCATATCTGTGAAGCCCCATTTAAAGGCAAGTTTGGTAGTAATGGTTACAGGTGGACAAAGAAAACAAAACCCCACAAATAATTCACTATGTGAGCCACGTAGTAATATCAAATCAGAAATTTAGAGTAGAGCCTGATGCTGAAGACGTGTAGCATTTTCCCAAGCACTTGAAGGGGCAAGGAAAATACAAATGCACATCAAGAGTGTGCATGAGAACTCCCATGCTGCACTTTGTACTATTACCTCTCTAAGCTGTTACTGCCATGCAGCTCTTGCTGAAATCTGGTTTCTTTTTTTATAATTTTACCTTCAGGATCATGGTAAAAAAACCAACCATATAATGAACACTGAGTGATTACAGGAATAGGAAGATACTGACTGCTCTTGTCAGGCACTGTGTAAGCAACCTCCTTTCCACTGAAGCAGAAACGACAGAGAAAGGATTCCACTTGTGTTAGAAAGTGGCTTTTGTTTCTGACCTGTTCATTTCTAAGCTTATTTGGGTTTGAGCTTTCACATTTCCAGTTTTGGAAGGACAATTTTGAATATGCTTAAAACTAGTATCAGAAAGAGAAACGCCTGTTATCAAGATACAGAGCGGTAGCTCAGTGTGCCATGGCATAATTACATTGTCTCCTTTCTACTTGGGTAGGTCCTGGACTTCCTCTCAGCACTGCTCCATAAAGACTCTATAGCAAACAGACGATCAAACTCTAGGGCTATCACTACTGTATTTCTTTTATTATTAGAGTCTTGTTTGGTTGTGGTAGAATTCTCAACACTGTTTTTCCCCTCTGTTGACTTTGCTAAGCAATATTTTCTCTACATATTTATGCTGTTTTATCTTTGCATTTTTTATGGGGCAAATACATTTGGGAATGAAACAGAAGAGACAGACTTGGATACATCAAAATGGCTACAGAAGCCTTCTGGTGCCAAAGTCTTGAATTGGCTCAGCTATCCTGCTGGTTGCTATTATGCAGTTTCCAGTTTTCCTGAATTTTTTGCAGATGAAGTACATGAGGGTTGTTCTATTCAGGGTGACATGTAGTTATTCACTCAAGGACTCACTCCTGTGGCTCTAAAGCAAAGCAGCAACAGCCATCAGCTGCATGAAAGAATAAACAGAGAATACCCGTAAATACCTGCTTCTGGCAAATTTATAAATAAGTCTAGCCTGAAGTACTTCTGTGCATACATACTGCGTGGCTTTTGGGAGGCAGAAGGAAAAGGGGCTTCAAAAGAAAGAAGATGAGGAGATACATACAGAAACACACAGCAGAGAGGCAACAGAACTGCGGAATGCTACATTCTTCAGAAGCAAGGTGAAAAGAGGGAGAATGGCAAGAAAAGCTACAACACATGAAAATACATGGGCTGAAGAGAGATTACAAACCTAGGAAAATAAGTTTGCCACTAAAACAGTGGTAAGAAAGTGTTTCAGAGAGAAACCCATGGAGACATGTAATAGCAACAGTAGTTTCTCCCTAGAGATAACGTAGCTTAAAACCAGCTTCTAGATAGTAAAGGCTGCAAGTATTCAGAGGGCACAGCAACTGGTAAATTTCTATGGTTTATCCATTTTTCTTTCAAAAATCAGTTTAAAGGGTTTGGCCTTCCTGGCTTACAGTGTATCTAGCCATAATAACATTTTAATCAGACTAATACAAAATAATTTAAATGCCAGGGACAGTATAAATATGCTTACATTTCTGCAACAAAATGTGCTGTCCTAGAGCAGAGTGATAGCCTGTATCTGAGCAAGGCTTCCCATTTTCCATGAGTAAAATTAAAAGTTAATTCATTTCAGAAGGTGAATAGTTGTAGAAATGATTAGTGTTTGCTCAGATCTCACAGGCACCTCTCCCTCACTGTTTGTCCACAATCCATACAGCAGCACTTCCAACTGCATTTTCCCAGCTGCCATGCAAGTCCTGCAGATACATGGCAGCTTAGTATTTCATTACTTCATTAATGTTGTCAAAACTTTAAACTGTTTGAGTGTATTAGGTAATCAGTTGCTGCATGTAGGCTATCAGGCTAATTAACACTTCCAAGGCTGCACGCTACTTCCCTGCATGCCCAGCACCAATCAAATCTAACTACACAGCAATGCTTCCATCCACAACACAGGAGCATTATCAAGCCCTCACCCAGAGCTGCAGCACACACAGCTGTAATAACTGCGCTCTGAACACTTCAGCCTACATACGAGTACTAAGTTACGCATTCTTGGAAATCTTTTCCCTTTGTCAGAAACAATTCTGGAATGACACACAGGAAAACAGACTAGATAAAGACGCTGAATCTGGCTATCATTGATACTTTTGTTGAATCCTCTGTTTGTCACAGTGGATGAGCCCAGAACAGACCAGGGTATCTTTTACTATGAAATTCTGCAGGACTTCTTAAAAATTTCAACTGTGGCACATTGATTTATAAGGCAATGACTTTTAAAACAAAACACTTAAAGCTCTTATTGACTGTGTATTAGCAGTGTATCAGAAGGTAAAATTCATACTGTCAGCTTTCTTCAGGCCACATTATAACATGTTAATATACAGTACATACATAAAAAGAGAAAGATAATAATGGCAACAAAAAGGTACAGCAGCTAACAGTAAACTGAAGAGATGGGGTCTGCAGAAAGGCTTAAAAGAGTTCCCCATTTCAAGGTAGTACACAGACTACGTGCTAGCTACTGACTTTGCATTCCTATAGATGAACGATAGGAAGTACAGAATAACAGTTCTGCATTTTAACTACAACATTTTCTCAGTTCCATAATTTTGTATTTTCAGTCAAATTGAGAAGAAGAAGGGCTATTCTGGTAGAAATTAAGTATAAAGAAAAATCAAGAAATTCAGACTGCCTTTTCAAGCACACAATTATTTTAGAGACTTCTGATCACATTGCTTCTATAACACTGATCTCTTCAGCTCAGAATTAAGGCCTTGCCAATGATAGATACTATTCTTCCTTACTCTGCCTTTACTGTAGTAGTCTGATTTCATCTCGAAGGGAACATACGTAACAACTGTAATCCTTAGATTTTGAAGAATAGCTATACTAATATCCTCATTTTAGTTTGCTATCTAAACCCCAGCATCTTTCTACTCATTTCATGCACAGAAGCTATTTGAATTTTTTGGTTTAGTTCTCTTTGGTGAGCTTAAGGTAATTACAGATTTTGTATATTCTCCCCCAGAGCTACTGTTTTTCAGGCTGATGGTTATAAGACCTTCAGAGAACTTCCAGGTTTGACTAATGAAAGGTCTAAATATGACCACAATTGACACATGTACTTCTACTACATTACTTCAAAGGCTGTATCATACTTTTCCTTCATTCAAGCACCTTTGCCATATCCCATTTGACCCCGCACATCTCAAGAGACTGATGCCAGTGATGTCTCCAGCTTATTCTAGGTTTTCTGTGTGGACTCTCTCTACCCATTCTATCAGTAGACTTCCAGAAGTGAACAGCCCCAGTATAGGTATTGCCAGTGCTACCTATTTAAAATACATCCACTGCCATTACTCACAATCTCTTGCAATTAATTACTGTGGTGCCTGCGATGGATGACAGTAACTCCCACCACTGAAGGAGCCCACAGTAAAGAAGAATATTCCTCCAGCATCATGCACAAGCCCTTTTTTTTGTTGGATTTGGTCAGACTTAAGCAACCTGGTGCTGTAATTTCACCAGTCTGTGCACACTACTTCTCCATATGGAAACGAATAGCTTCATTAGAGTTAAGTACAAGCAGCAATCCCTCATACCAGTACAAATATTCACAGCTGCTCCCCGTTACAGAAGGTGAAAAATATTCTTCACGATACAGCGCCACATGAACAATCCTGATATTTTAGTAAATACTGTCTACTAGAACACACATCTGACACACGCTGAGCTGCTTGGGGCATTGTTATATCCATTTTCTGGGTTTCTCTCATTTATTTTCCTTGATTTTCTTTTTCTGTGACTCCTCCATTTCCAAATCTTTTGTATGTTTAAATGCATTGCTACCCTTCCATCAACTTCCGTCATTGTCTCTCAACACCTCCACTTCTATTACTCTTTATTGTAACTCAAGCAATGTAGTCATAGCAGCTACATTTGTAAATCCTCTGAGCTGTCGCTTCAAACAGCTGCAACCTGCTCATTGCTCCTTCTCCTCCCTCCATTCTCAACCCCCTTCCTCCTTCAAGAAGTTTGGCATGTCATTACTTTGTGGAATTTTCATGCACTTTAGAATGCGCAGGTATCTGCTCACACTTGTGAGCCCCAATGCACTTTAATGAGAGTATTTAAAAAAAGAAAGAAAACCCACAATGAAATTAGCATGTCAGCTCCCGTTCCATGCACTCACATCACTTTTCTTCCATCATTTATATGCCTCAAAGCTGATACACACTGTATGTATTAGCATTTTAGCTCAGAGCTGCACCAGCAACTCCACAAGTCCTACAGCAGGTTCATGAGAAAGTTATCTCCTTCCGATTTATCTTTGTTGAAGTTGATTTTGTGCAGCTGTAATTCCCACTGGCTACCCAAACTACACATATCCTTCCTACCCCTTATTTCAAAGCAGGATTAGGCCAATCCTGTAAACTCACAGAGTTTAGAGAGCATCCAGGAATTTTCTTTCCCAGTTTCAAAATCAAAGGAGAAACAGAGGTGGTGGGGCAGCGCAAGGTAAGTTTTTTCATGGCTGCTGAATATTACTAAGAAATTACTACAAAGATGGCACAAATAGGGAGAGGAACCCTTCAAGGCTATAGATTTGGGATGTTTTTAATATACTAATGGAAAGTTTTCTGGCTTTGGAACAGAATTGTATTTTAAAGCTAAAATCCTTGTGGACTTGTCTCACTGCCGTTTTTCACATATCCAGCTCTAATCACAAGACCAGGTTGGATGAGGCTTTGAGCAAATTGGTGTCCCTGCCCATGGCAAGTAGGTTGGAACTAACACAAAACACTTCCAACACAAAACGCTCTGATTTTATGATCAAGGCAGAAGAGAACCTTAATTTCTTCTGTTTGAGCATATATTAGAAGTGCTTTTAAAAAAATACATCATAAACATATCAAAGAATTCCCAAGAACAGCAAAACCGTATTTGTAGGCTTAACTACAAATGGTCTTCTATGCATCCCTACTTACAGCTTTGTTCATAGTGCTCTAACAGTAGTGGTGAAGAGTGTTGTTGGAGACACTAACGGATATGACTGACACCTGGTCAGACCCATAATATTTTATGTGTTCCTGTACCAATATAGGTTTATGAGAATTTTATTACTCCAATGCAACTGTCTGACATCAGAGCATCATGACTACAAATTCTGGGTAATCAGCCAGAAGACTGTTGTCTGTAAAAGTTAGAATCAGATAAGAAATAAAATGAGTTGCCAATATGGATCAGAAACTGCTTTCACAGTATTATTTGGACTTGCACCTGAACCATAAGCAAACGCTGAAGGTATCTTTCAGGACATTTGACTTCTTACTCTGCCTTGTTATTTGCACATGCTGAAGTCCCTCAGGAGTTCCAAACTAACCTGTCATGTCTTCTTCCTCCATCTCATGACTTCCATCTATCACCAAGTGTATCCCAGCCTCTGAATGAGCTTTTCCATTTCCTAAGCATTTCTTTCGTACAAGGTCTGTTTCATATCTTGTAACTTTATTAGCATTTTTTAAAATTTTCCTCTCCATCATAATTTACCTTCAGGGTTAGCAAAAATACTTCGAAGTTGTTTTTTTTTTTTAGCATTCATGGAGCAATTTAAATTGCAAAAAGACAACATATTTGTTTCAATAAAATCATAACTCGCCTCCAAGGGGAGTTTTACCACATGAGCATATCATGTGGTCAGTTATGACAGGGTCCAGAAATCCAAAAAGCTGGCATTCACTCACTACAGGGTTTGTTGGGGTTTGGTTTTTTTTTGACATACTTCACTGGAAGATATAACATGAATATAGAACACCAAAGTCATTATAGTAGACGTAAGTGCACCTACGCAGCAGGAAGAAGTTACTAACAAAATTCATGATGTTGAGGGGCTGCAGTGAAAGTTTATTCCTCTTGTATAACAATCAGCTGAAAGGGAGGATTAATATTTTTATTTTAATATTAAACATTTGGTATTCTCCCCAAGCAATACACCTAACCAGATGAATCGCTTGTCTTTTTCAATAAGTAATTCATGTTGTCATGGACATATCAGAAGCTTAAAAATGAAAGTTATTTGTATGAGGACTTTTCATTTGGCCAACAATTGTTTTTGGCAAGTATGAAAAGTATCATTAAATATGCTACATTGGAATACTGACACTTGCAAATACTTTAAAGATTATTAAAACCCAAATATTATTATAGGAGGAATATAAATGTAATGTTCAAATTATTGGTCTGAAAGACATAGATGTTTGTTATTTCACATCAGATTATTATAAAGAATATGATAACATTACAAGGATTACCATAACTTCAGTTGAAAAAGGAAGGATTGATTTTTTTTGTCAGAGAACCTGAAAAATCAAAATGCTTCCAACTGATATAAGTTGTAGAGTTCATACATTTAAATGTAGTCAGATCTTCTCCACAACTATAGGATTTTTCTCTACTTTTAAGCTCAGTTGTAGAGCCTATTTTGCTCCAATAACTCATTTTTTGAAAACGAGATTTTCAGGACAGCTTCTATTTAGAGGAGTAACAGAGGGAAGATGATCTCAGTAACAGTCAGCTTATTCAAAGATGCTGAACGCAAATTTGTTTTCCTTTGAAAAACAGCAAAGGAGAAAAGCAACAGCACACTTTCCCATTCCATTTAGAAATGGTGAAATGACATAATGGATTTGATGCAGAAAGTCATTCCTTTCTGCCATTTATCATGTTTTTCCCTAGTATAGACATGTTTCTGTTCATGGCTTTTTCTTTCACCACGTCTGTCCGAGCAGCCAGTGCCCAGCCCTCAGCAGACATTCTTCCAAATTGCCTTGCCGAGGGCAACAATCCCTTTTGCATTGGAGACCTTTCTAACATCAGACATGGGCACTTTGGAGCATAGTAATAAGTGTTAGAGCTAGTGACAGTTTTTTGCTGAACACCTAACAAAGGGTTTAGTTGTATATTTTTTTATAATTAGATAGGTGATTCATCTAATACATCAAAGCCCCTCCCCCAGAAAATTGTGGTAATTATCATACAGCATTGGTTAAAATGTTTAAGTATTTGTGGAGCTTACTACTGATGTACTGCTTTTGTCAAACGTAAGTTTCCCACAATATACAGATCTTCAAGAAAATTCCAGACAGGTTGCCTCTTTTTTCTATGCTCAGCAAAAGGCCTCATACCCTCCCCCCCTTCCTCTAAATCGTATCTCCAAAGCACTTTCCATGATAGTTTCTCAGATCCCTTTCTAAGGATCTATCCTAAGGCTTTAAGTAAAAAAAGCCTACAAAACTCTGATTTATTATCACCATTTGTGTCCATGAGCTTTATTGCCCAACAATAGATCAACTTGGCTTGCTTTAGGCATTAACAGTACATTAGTAGGCCAATTATAACACTCTAAAAGTTTAATTTGTAAACAGTACAAATCATTATTGTTTCACAAAAGGAAATTTCCATCCTATTACTAACATATATTAGCAGTGCCAATTTTATTCTAATTGCAGGTTTGATTTAAGATACTTAAGTCAATTTTATTGATAAGCAGTGTCATCTGCAATATATTACAGATGACCTGAAAGTTTACAGACAGATAGCTAAAGATACAGTTGTAAGAATACTTTTTGTTATTCTCTACACCTTGATTAGCCTCAGGAGCCAGACATAAACTATGTCAAGGACAATCCAGGGAGGGGAATTATTACCTGGTGATACAACTTCTTTTAACTCTCCACAAGTTTTCTCCTGCCAGTGGAAGAGGATGTGAATGCTTGCTGTTGTATTCACACACCTTCCCAGTAAACCAGTAGAATTAGGATGGTTCAATAAAAGATGACTAAACTCAATCAACTGCAGGGGTTTGGGTTGGGTTTTTTTATCTTTAATTTCAAGGCAACTGACTGCAGTAATCTTAATCCAGTACATTTCTGATTTTGCTGCCTTGCTGTATTTGACAGAGCTGTCTGGGTTATGATTAGAGTGCCATGGAAGTACTTGTTACTGTCAAGCCAGCAGTAAAAATCTGCTTTTATTATGGTGGGTATTTTACTCCTAGGCATTCCAAGGGAGACTCTGCTCTGCTAGAGGACATGAAAGTGTATCAAGTTTGATTGGTTTAATCTACAATTAGAGTTCTAAAGCATGAAATCAGCCTGTCTTTTTGTGTTGTATATGCACAGCAGTAAGATGAGCTCCTGAGAAGCTACAAGAAGCACTTGAGAAAACAAATAATATCCCTGTCACGTTCCTGGGAGAAAGCTGTCAGCTCCATTAGTGGAGAGAGATGTAGGTCAGCCGATATGCAAGATACTTAATGCTTTCCTTTTCCATATTATAAAGAGAGCCATTATAGATGACATACAGGCTTACAAGGAAATCTCAGAATAAGTGGCATAACGCCTGCTATTAACTGTGTTGGAGACACTTTAAATATCTCTATCAATACAAAATCTCATACTTTCCTGTGGCCACTAGCTCTTTTAGCTTGTACCATTTCAAAAAACCAGAAGAACAGCAAGGATGCAAGATGGGCCAAGCAACAGAGGCAGGGACATGCTAACAATCATCAAGGCTTCTTTAACAGAAGCAGTGTCATCACAAGGAATTACAGCATTTGAAGGTGGGAAGGTGGAATTAGTTTTACTTGATTTCAAGTATTTATGATGCCATATAATATTTATGATGCCATATGAAGTATTATTATGTTTGCATCCCATTTAAGAGATATGGAAGTAACAGAAAGATGGTGAAACAATTTATGCAGGTACAAGCAGATAAAGGGAGGTGAAAGAGGTGAAAAACTCAAACCATGAAAAATAAAAGATTAAGTAATCCAGTGAAAAGTACACTGTATGTACGTATGACAGCTATTTAAACTACTTAATTTGGGGAAGAGTGGGAGAGGTCATAATCTCTCTGGCAATGCAGAAGTCTCCAGCTAGCAAAAAGCATTTACACTGTTGGTCCCTCACATGGAGGGACCATGCAGGGAGGAAGCTGCGGCATGAAAACATTGATACAGGAGTGTGGTCCACCTTGCAGGCTCCAGCTTAAGCCAACACTACTCACAGGTCACAACTTTACCTGTCATTGAGTGTGCTAATAAAGTCTTTGCAGTATCTTGAGAATGTTGACAATACCGTGATGGTGCAGACACCCAAGGTGTCAAATAATTTTATTATGAGAATATGGCTAATTTCTTACACAGGCAGTGGAAGTCAACAGTACCCAAAAAGTGACTGGTGGACACAGCAACTTGGATACAGACACTCGGGGCTGCACATTAATGCAGTAGCTTGAACTCAGTTCCATGGTGAAATCAAGGGAATTGGCATGATCACATCCTCCTTTCATCTGATTTTTATAATTCCTTTCTATGGTTTTGTGAAGCCAGTTATCACAAAAAGCTGTATTTCATACCTCCTTCTGCCATTGCTACCGAGTCCAATTCTTTTAAATGTTATTTTCCATTTCTGTTTAAAAAAATGCAAGTTTAGATTTTAATCAAGAGTTAAAGTAAGAAATGTGCCAAAACCTAAAGTCGTTTATTAGTCTAAACAGGATGTAAAAGATTTTCCCCTCATTTTATAGCACCGAAATTGCTAGTGTGCACAGGAGCTTTCTTACCCAAGATCTCACAAAAATAGAAGTTTGCGCTGGGTTTTGCTTAATAAGCAGACATTGTTTAAAGCAGTAGTCAATTAATCACTGAAAATGCTGTCCTGACTATAATTAATAACTACAGACAAAAGACTATAGGCAAAAAGACAAGGTAGATCAAGAAAAGCAAACACATCTCCAAGAATAGATTTTTGCTCTCTTTATCACTCCTGGAGCTCACAAATATCTCAAATAGACCCTGCAGCTGAACCACTGAAAGTAAAAAGATGGAGAAAGAGGGCTGTTAAAGCACGGTCACTTTTGACTATTTACATGCAGGAATAGAGAACAACAACTGGTCAGACAAGAAAGATTGAACAGTAATGCGTCATAGATAAAAATGGATACCAAAAACATAAAAACAAATTTTGCATGGGTGGGTTTTTCTAATCATATTTCAGAAGCACGCGAGTTGCAGCCCTAGGCAAGTGGGAGTGGGGAGCAGAAGGAAAGAGGAGAGGAATAGATGCTTGAACTAGTTCTTCAGATGTCATCAAATGCCCCAGCAATCTTGCAGTCTCCAAGACAGCAGAACTGAGAGCTCCTTGGTGCAAAAAGCAGAGGGCAACAGCTTCTTCCCTTCTGCTCCTGCCCAGCCCCATCCTGCAACTGCCCAGGTCCTTCCACTCAAGCTCCCACCACCTCAGCAGGCTTCAGCACCCACTGGCTCACGTGGTGGCTCAGTGGTGCTAAAGCTGCTGTGAGCAATATATGTGCCAGCATAAGGCTGTGAGAAAGGAGAGGGAATGGGACTGGAACATTCTTGGCAGCAGCAGGAAGGCACAGCAATTTGTCGTCTCATGCAACTGCCACCAAACGGTGCAGCAGTTGAGCTGTTATGGATCCATAACACAGTAAACCTTCACTGTATGGCATGGTTTTCAGAAGCCTGATAGACATCTAAGGGACATGATATAGGATAATACAATGTATTTGGAAAAAACCCTGCCAGTTTTTGCGAGAGGTAATATTGTTCCACAGTGCCCTTTTTTTTTCTTGCAACACAGTTTATAAGAGGTCTTGTTCTACAGACAAGATTATAAACAAGAAGGTAAGTACACCTTTAATTCCATCTATACCAACAAAAGTTTAGCATAAATTGTATTTAAAACATATCACTAGCCAACATAGTAAAGCAAGCAAAAACCTGTAATACAGATTTCACAAATGGAATTTTACATAAGTAAACATGACAGGCATAACTGTGAGGAACCCGGTCTTCAAATTCTTCAAGGACCATCTCCACCACTTTCAGTTAAATCAAAGATGGTCTCAGTCTTGTGAGGTTAAATTGAATACTTCCTTCCGTACAAAATTCCCCCTGACTTTGAATAGGCGCTCTACATACAAAATGACTAAAATATTTATGGTTTCCACTTTATGTATGAGAGCATATACATCATGATATAATATATTCATTCCTACCCTGTGTATATACTAAGTAAATATAAAGACTAGGAATGTATGCATTATTCCTTGCTAATTTTGTCTTGAGGTATATATATTTAACTCCAAACCCGATTTCCATTCTTTTCTTTGCAACACATTTCATATCTTAAATTATGAATGTACAACACAGGATGTTGTTCAGATGTCAAAGAAGCAATCAGCTGAAGACGACTATCATTCAGAAGCCATTCAGAGTCAAACAGAAACAATTTTTTTTTAACCTTTAAAAATGCTACAGTATATTAGGAATATAAGAATTGATTCTATCACTGCCTGGAGTACTGAATTTTTATTCATACTTAGGATTATTGCCTTTACAAAGTACTAAATTCAGCAAGCATGTCATAAATTATGACAGTGATTTCTATGTAAAAACATACACTGCTGAACTCAAGAAGTGCAGAATAAAATACTTGAAGGGAAATAAAAGTCCCTGCAAGCTGCACAACTAAGACAATACAGAGTCAAAGTCCACCAGTCAAGCATAGTTTATATGCCAGACTAACTTCAGAAGGGGCCAGGTTTCTGCTTACCCCGTGTACGGTGACTCCAGCAGCTGGATGCAATGCTTCTCCCTCCACTCAAGATACGACACCAGCTTAGTCCCACATCATGATGAGAACGTAGGGGACCCAGTGCAAGAATCTATAACTGTGACCCAGAAAACTGGACAACCCACATCAGTGCAGGATGCATGCTTAGAAAGTGTCCCCCTGCTGCCTTACACACAGTCCAAGGCAGGTAACTGGACGAACAAAAACAGCCCCACACAAAAGGCATGGAAAGACAGAAGTGACCCAGGAACATATGCAGGGGAGGCAAGGAAAAAGGCTTTTGAAAACCTCCATAAGCAGCCAGTGGAGCGAGATCCAGGCAAAGGCATATACTCGGAGATCCTAAGTGGACAGATGAACCCATTTCCAATTCTTAAACCCAATTTAAAATTGTATTTGGTTCATAATAATCCCTTGCAGATGCTGTGCATCCTGCATATAAAATTCCCAGTAAGCCTCACAGACACACTTCATGGGCCTCACATAATTTATTTGATGCTCCTTTTAATCATTAGAGCAACAATACACGTAATCCAGTCTCAGGACTGAGAGGATACAAATGTAGTATTGCAGAAAGTAATGATATTGAAGCTTGCTGGAGGACAAGTCATGGTTCTGCAAGCTGGGAGAAACTGAGGGAAGGTACCAGACCAAGGTGCAGAGCTGACACAGCTGCAGAGAGTGGCAGGTTACCTGGGCTACAGGTAACCTTTCATGAGCAGAAAGACAAAGGAAAATGAAGATGAAGGACATCGCAAAAGATTCAGAAAGATTTTCAACATTAAGCTTCTTCAACCACCTACCCAATTCTGACCAAACTGCTTGGACACATTTATAAAAAGTACTTTTGCATTTCATCTCAGTTCTACAGCTGTAGGAACAGTGCTAGTCCTGAGAAAACTGAAGCCCACAACAGGCTTAGCATCCCTAGCAAAAGTCATTCTCAAGTGTTACGAATGGGTTCTACTAAATTTTTAATGAAAACAGCCACATAACAGCAGTATGAGGCATAGAGCAAAGTCCAAAGTCAGAGTGAACACGGAGCTATTATTAACTAACAATCATTTTCAAAACAGATTTAAATGGTAATTCTATGGATATGAACAAGATTATCTTACAGCACAGTTACAACAAAAGCAAGAGATGAAAGTTACAAGGGGATTTTCAAATGAAGTACAAAATGGTTTTAAAATTACACGAGCTGTTTCACATGCAAGAGTTTGTACTGCACACCTCAGTGCCATTCACACAATTACTTTCACAGTCTGGTAAACCACTAAAGTCTGCCACATGAGACACTTATCAGCCACTAAAAGGCAAACCCCAGCACCACTGGTAAGTGGCACACTAAAAGCTAAAGCTGCTATAGAGCAAGGAATTGACCCTCCTAGCATTTTTACTTGTTAAATTAAAATGTATTTGGTTTGATTAGAACATTGTTGATGGTTCTTTTTGCATTGCTGTGGCATTCAGATGTGCAGGTTGAGATCATTAAACAAAAGGATTTTCCATAGTAGTGGCAACCATAAATGTAAATGTTAACTTGCATTACAGACTCACACCTGCACACATATATACTGCCCCAGCTCTCTCCCCCATTCTCTTCCTGCTGCAGAGAACAAGCTTCTCCCATACATTCATCTTGTTTGACAAACTCTTACTCCATTCAGCCAGCTTCTAACCACTCCCATGCAAACCCAAACATTTATCTTCCCCTTTTTAAACCTCATCTGATGTGCTTTCTGATTAGATGTGTAATGCTGGAGGTGGAAGACTGAAATAATCACGAAGATATTTCTGAAAACATAAATTTATGTAAAAAAAATCTATATTTTAATATTCACACTGTGATGAAAGCCTGGAATTATTAGCAGCTTTTCAGTGTGTACGTGCCATGATTTAATCACCTGTCATATTTTGTGTCTTCCAGTGGTACTCTGGCTACAGACTCCCATGATGAAGGCAGTATCTTTCAGAAGATCTGTATAAAGAGCATAACTTAATATATTAAGTTTCTCTCTACCTCTCTGGTTTCTATCACAGAGAGAAGTATTGATTAGGAAGACACACTAACAGGCACATAGGTGGGAAAGTCACCATGCAGTTCATGGAATTCAAGAGTCCATGACAAGTCAACGGCCACAAACTATCCCCTGAAAGCAGTGATAGAGCCAGGAACCAAGCCTTAGACACAGACACTAGGCACAGCATCTCAAAGACCTGCATAGAGGTCATTATTACTGTAAGACAGTTGCAAGATGACAGTCAAGTGCGGTCAAAGGCAATTATGGGGTCAAGGCAGAAAAAGAACAGCAATCCTGACCTCAGCTGGGAAGGGTTACACAGCAGAGACTAACATAAGGAATTTGGACCTTGCAGTCAAAGTAAATAGCAAAACACATCAAAACAGTTGATACAGTCCTAGTGCTAAGCAATTATTGCACTTTCTGGGACAGTTAAGTAACTGCAGGCAAAAGCCAAACATCGTTCATGCATAGGAGTTTCTAAAACAAATTTATAGGTTTTGGATCTATACCGAAGCAGTGGACATTTGGGGGAAGTGGCATTCACAGTATTATTCTTTCCAAGTAATAGCATGGGTAAATAAAAACTGTTTGGGAAAGATGGGCTTGCATTGTCTTCGACAGTGAATTAACCATCGGGGACCAATTCCTGTCTTTCAGTAAGTATTTTCAGAAGGATGGAGGGAAATTCCACATTTAAGAGTGGAAAGTCTCTCCAGAGGTATTTCCAAGCCCCAGACTGCAGCACATGAAACTCAGAGCAGCTACAGTACCTGGGCATGGGAAGAAAAATTTTCTTTTCTTTTGCAAGTGCAGGAATTCTCCTTGATCTAAAATTTCTTCCTACAAACATAAATTGGAATGAATTTAGTCAAGTTATGGTTACCTTGCAGGTGCATCTGCACAAAAACTCACTTCCAGCCTTGAAGCTCAGCTCCCATTGCTGTCTGCGCAGCCAAGCAGCACGTCCAGCAGCTCTCCACCTCACTGTAAACAATTGGAAGAATCTGAATTATTCCCTCTAAAATAGGGCTTCAAACATTCAGCTGCATGAGCAGTCCAATATTTTACATAAAGCTTCAGTATGGAAATATTTCATGATAAATTTACCTTTATTGTGGCTGTTCTAACTTAGAACTCTATAGTTATGGATTAAAATAATGACCCAAAAAACACCTGAAAGACACAAAAGACTTAACAAAAAAAAAAGAAATAAAGTAATTTATAATTTCTTGACTGGGAGGGATTTATTTTTATATTTAAATAACAGACTGACAATATGTCATGATTTAAACCCTGTCACACATAAGAACTCTAGTCAATTCTGCCATTTCAAAGCTACAATGGGACAAAATTGAGGACTCCGCAAAGTTCCTTCCAATCAAAAAAAAGACAACTACACTAATCAAAGCATTTAAGTATATTAATTGTGATTTCACAAAATTGCACCAGGAAAAGACTTAAGTGAAATAAGGGTATTCATTAATGTTTAATAACTATTTCCCTTTGGGAATAATTTGGAATAGTTTAGTTCAAAAATCTGATTAAAATGGTACCATATAAAAAAAAAGTTCAACTTCTACATTTGCTGGTAAGCTTGAACAACATTATCACCAGTTGAATCACAAATGAAGGTGAGGGTTTAAATTCCCAAAACCAAGAGTCCATTTTTTACCTTGGTCTTTTTGCAATCTTTTATTATTGAAATAATAATACCCTTTTGATGTCAGAGCCATAAAGCATTTTAATAGTAAACATTTATTTTCAATCAAATTCAACTACTTTTCTTTAGTATGGTAGCATCTCACATGACGACATTTGAATTGGACAAGATCTGATACAATGTTTCTCATTAAGAGTTTTGCTCTCTGTGCCTCCAGATCGCTGAAAAAGTATGAAAAACAAGCACACTGTTTTTCAAAGAGTGGTAATGCCAAATTTTACAGTTTTTCATTTGGTAAATCATATTTGACTTGCTCAAATTTCAGTAGCTCAGAGGCATGTTGTTCTAAACTGCAGCCTTGAAGGATTATGAGACCTAACATACTTTGTTGGGAAATCTCAAAAATATAATTATAAGGATTTTACAATAATGGAAATACATAACAGAAAACTGGATTTAAACCACATACAACAGACTCTGTATCAGAGCTCATGCAATGAGTATCAAAGCTGTCTGATACGCTACACAGTCTCATTTCTGGTACTTTTGCTGATGCCACTGAGTTTCCGTTGTAACAGAAATACTGCTAAGCATTGTCAAGGTGGTGCAAAGTATCCCATTCTTTCTAAGAAGTCATCACTAGACCACTACACCTAGATTGATACAGAGGTGAACTTCCTAAACAAGACCTCTACATTGCGTGGGAGAAAACATCTTGCTCTGCAAAGAGAAGTCCCAGCTGTCTCGCTCTCCCCAGCTAGTAAGGACCCTTAAGGGCAACCAAATGGCTGTCAGAGGTAGGGAACTGCCTCATTCCTTTATCCACACTACAGCACAATAACCTCAGTCTGATCCTCCATATGAAGCAATGTGTCAGCACAAGCAAGGCTCCTGCTCAGCAGCAGAAAATGGCTTTTGGCTGCATAAATGATATCTGAGCCATAGAGCCAGCAGATGATTTTTAACCAGTAGTGAGCAATAGCTAAATTCGACTGTAATCACAACTGTCAGTTGGCAAAACTTCTAGAATAGCTATATTAAGTCACCTCAACCTCTATTAAAAGAGAGATTAATTACTACAACAGAGAAATTCTGTTCACAACGCTGTTATCGTAATCTTCCTAAACGTACGGAACTCTAAAATAATGCTGAAGTCGGCATTTGTCATGCAGATCCAAGAACAGCACTTTGCCCTAAGTAGTCTATGTTATATGTTGCTTCGTATTGGTTGACAACAAACTGTTTTCATAGGAGGCAAGAATAATTTTACCTAATCTAAATATGTAGGATTCCAGAAAAAGAAGGGCAGACAGAAGGCCGAAAACATGAATTATGCATATTGCATCAAACTCCTATCCTACTTTAGAACTGGAGCAGGTTTTGCATGAAAAGAAATCAGGATGAAACATATATTGAACAATTTTCTCCATAACTGGTTCTTACTCATCTTAAACACAAAATTTTATTTAGCTTATATCACAGGGAGACATCCCGATTAAAAAAGCACATTTACATGGGCTCCTTTGAAAGGATTTAATGCAAACAAGTCTGAAATAATTGAAGGGAAGACATTTTCTGACTGTTTTCAAAAGAGCTTAGTGAAGAAGAGGAGAGCAGGAAAGAATTACTTTATTATATTGATTTTCTTGAAAACAAAACAAGAAAAAAAAAAGGTAGGTCAAATGAACCAATTCTCTTTGTAAAAATCAATAGGAGCATGCAGAATATGAGTGAATTTACGTGTCAAAAAGTGTTTGTAACTATACTGCAAAACAAGATATGCACATTATTACTCTAATAAGGCAGGTAATACAAGAGACTAGCTTAGTTCATTACTATACACTACTATTTTAAAATAGTTTAAAATGCAGTGTATGCATACTTTTCCTAATTTAATCAAGCCATTAATCTGAATATAACTGATTATATGTTACATTGCAACTCACTAAGCTATGATGAGTCATAGCATGACTGCCCTGAAGCTGCTTAAAACATGCCTAAAACTGAAAAACGGTTCTACGTAACACCTCAAGGAAAACTGCCTATTGAAGTCTTTACCCAAATCATGCATTCTTAATCTCCAAGGCTCTTCTGCTCTGTGATAAAAAAATTTCAGCCATCACCTAAAACCTGACCACAAATTTCTACTACACATTGTCAATATTTCATTGATGCTCAACTACAAAGTAGAAATTAACACCTTGCAGCATACAGCACTTGACAAATCTAAAACTCTACTGGCTTCTTTAAATTAATATAGTTTCACATCAAATACCTGAAAGTGAAAGGAATCCCTTCTTTATCAATACCCTCAAGGGGATAACATCAGTCCCCCACACTTGAAATCACAAGTGTTTGGGAGCATTAACCTCATCTCACCGTTAGCAATTACTATCATTACCATCAATCACATAAAAATCAGTTTCAGGACTGATTCCCAATTTCCAGCAGGACTGGAGCTGGGGGCATAACTGCCTCTGTTACATCCTGACTGTACAATCTGATATCCAGCTATAATACTCAAGGGACCCAGGTGTCCAGCTCAAGCCCCTTCTTTATGAAGCCTCAGCCACCCCTCAACACCTCCCCTTGACCTACAAAAGACACATGTGAGTCCTTAAGTTTCTTCTGTGGCTTCCCTACCTCATTCTTTAAGACAGCAAAACACTTTGGATGCAAAAACTGTGCATGCATAAACATCTAAGGGGCTTCAAGCAACATCACCTAAAAGCACCAGATGGTAGTAGATAATCTACTGGAAAGGAGGACTTACAGGTCAATTTTGAGTTTCTGTAGCTGATATCAAATCTGCCCCTGACTTTGCCAGTGGTAGAGTCAATGGGAAAGGACCACAAGGACGGTAAACTGAAACCCCTTCTGTTTAAAATCTGTGCATTATTCAGGTTCACACTGAGGACTTCATCGTGTTTCTTCCCACTCCCTCCACTCACCAATACATAGTATAAGGGTCAAAACCATTTCTTCATAATAAGCCTCTTTTAAGAATATTCAGGAGAGAAAATATAGGAAAACTAAACAGCAACCATAGCAGAGCTAAAATTAAAATAACATAATATCCTATACTAAATTCATATTGAACAATAAATATAAGCTAGTTATTAATAAAAGTCATAAAAGGCATGTACTTTTGTCACTTTTTCAAAGAGTACAATGCACTTTGCTGCTATTCAGTGAACTAAGTACTGCCAGGTTAGTCAAACCCTTTCAAAAAAAGATAACATCAAATATGTTCTCATTTCAGATGAACAACCATGTATTTACTTGGTTTATAAGCACATTTATGAGAGGAAGAAAGAGGAAAGCCCCACTTTTCCAGCTTTGCAGGTCTGCAGTTTTAACTTCACTTTCATTTTTTGAAAAGAACCTGAACCAGCATTTATAGTCACTGAATAACAAACATCAGAAGAGCTTCCTTGAGACAGCATATTTTCAATTGTGCGTTCATGACTGGCAGATAAATTTTACTTATTTTTGTATAAGTTACTACAGGAAGTCTAAAAAAAATACAAGGTAGAAGAATTCAGACTATATTACCCACCACATTCATTTATCCTAGTACCAGACATGAGTTTTATGTTACCCAACAGAAGTGCTTCTCATTTCCCTTCTTCATAACTCTGTCTACTGCACATTAAAAATATATATATATAATTAAATATTCAAAGTAACAGCAGCATGCAATAGCAGGAAAAAAGGACACAGAGGCTTTTCAATCTCTGACTAAAAGGAACTGCCTTCTTCAAAATCAAAGACAAGACTTAAACCTAATATACTCTAGGAACTCTCTCCATTGTAGCAACTGGCATCCAGTCATTGACATAGATAACTCAGCGCAAACTTGAGGCAAAGACAGAGGGAGCAACCATGACCATCATCAAACTTGACCTCCTGCTCAAAATCACATTGAACTTCATCAACACAAACTGCAGCTTTCCTCGTCTGCAGTGTACAGTACAGTTGCACCAGCATGCAACCACTCAGGTGGCAGAAAATTCAGCACAGACATAGCTACAAAGGGAGAGTTTCGGTATTGGGTAAATTAGAATGGGATCTAAAGAAGCCAGTGAATTTAAACTAGCAAGAAAACAGGTGGGACTTCTTTTATAACAACTAATAACATTAGTATTAGTTATTTCATGACAACTAGTCATTTAGAGCAGCTGTATTTGTTTCCTAGGCTATAGTCTTATTTCACACCATTGCATTGAGATTTCTTAATTGAGCTTTGTCAGTCAGACTTTACCCTGATTTCTTTGGCATACAAGCAGTTTCTTTGAGTACTGGTCTCAACCCTACAATGACAGTAACACAGTCACAATAGGGATACACAGAAAAATACAGCAACACTGGTTTTTAACTCCCTGGGCAGAGAATATTTGGAGTATGCTCATCCACCAGCAATGCTGCACTTGGTACCTACCCAACCAGCGATAAAAACCACACTACAAAACCACAACTACAAGATGCCCAAGAGAGAAAAGAAGTGAAACATCTCCTGATGGAAAAAGCACAAATTCCCACTCTTCTTCCAGCAGATCCAGAAGAGACATAGCCTCTCAAGCCCTACAGGGATTAAAGAACAGGCCCCACACTAATCCAAAAGAAAGTATTTGACAAAGCACCCTTCACAGCCACCACCATAACAAACCTGTGAACAAAGAATCAGATCAGAAGACTTTAAATAAGCAAATACCTGAAAACCAACGCAAAGACACAAACCACCCACCACCACAGCAACACCAAACCTGAAGAAACCAACTCTCCTGCCCCTTCCCAAGCCATTATATGGCTTGTGATGATGGTAATGCAATGCACCTGCTCCAAGTGCCATGCCATACACCCAGCTGCTCTCCTGCCTCCCCTTAGGGTTGCTGAGCATCCCTATCTGCATCTGGGACCATTGCAGCTTTTCTCAAGCTGCTGCAGGCACGTTAGGAGCTGTGTCAGCCATCCTCTGCTCTAGCATACCACTGTTTGTGGAGATGAGCATCTCAGTATAACAAACCTTGCATGAAGGTATATAAGTATATGTTTGCTTCTAAAGCAATGGTAAGGGAGGCTAAATCACAGATTTAACCTTATTACACTATAACATACCTGCAGTAATGTGAGATCAACGTTGGCCCAAAGCTTAAAGAAGCATTTCTGTGAGAAATAGTCCCAAAATATAGTCCATATTGTGCTGCATTCTTTCTAAGTCTTTTTACTCAAGTATTACTGCTTTAGAAATGCAATTATTGCTGATAATCATTTAAATCAAGGACTAAAACAGTTCACTGCAGACCCTGTGAATACAATAAAAAAAAACCTCTTGAATTCTAATAGGAATAGAAATGCTGTAATAAATGCAAACCCCATTTGCCTGTAAGTATACAAATGGCCTTCTTACACATTTATATGAAAATATATCTCAATACACAAATATCAGGAACATTTGTAGTAAAACGTATTTGTTGACAGACAGATATACATGGTGATATATGCTCCATCCCTATCAGTGCTCAAGGCCAGGTTGGACAGAGCCTTGGGTGACATGGTCCAAGGTGAGGCATTCCTGCCCATGCAGGGGGGTTGGAACTAGGTGATCTTAAGGTCCTTTCCAACCCAAACCGTTCTACGATCCTGTATATAATGTAAAGGTAGTGACAAAGCAGAGCAGTGTATATCTGGATCTCTATTTGTTTATCATTAAGGGTAAGAAGATGTGATCAACATTACTGTGTGATAATGAGCTGCAACTAGGCAGGACCTGTGCGCAAGAAGATTTTATTCCCAGGAGCTGTTTAGAGCCTTTGGTTGCAGTGAAGACCACAGAAGCAGATGACCACTTCTAACTCTAAAGCTGACTGCAGGTGGAAGTTTCATGAGGATGTCTTGCAGTAGTGTAACGCTCCTAGCCTTGCCTACAATCCTAAGGCATAAAGACCAGTCTCGTTAAAAAGCTGGCTAAAGTGACTGTCATAGTACTACTATCCCTATGAAATACAAAATACAGACCCACTTAACAACATGATCCAAATGTACTTACATCTTGAAACTGGCATGGACTGTTGTATAGGCAGGCATATTTTCTTATAGCATGGAATTAAAGGCAAAATTTTCTATATGTGTCTCTATTGCTTCTCTCCTTTTATGTCTGAAAATGGAGATACTTGGTTTATAGAAAGAAAAAACAAACAGGACTAGCGATTTGAACAGAAATCGGGTATGAAACAGTGTCACAACCTGATAACGGTTTAATCTGCATTTTTGAGCAAGACAGTTGCACTGAAAATGTGAAATTTAATAGGACTGCAACACTCTTCTCTGAAATACAGATGAGAAGTCTTCATATCATTTTTCTTTTTTTAATTCATCATGATTTTTAATCTGTATGCTCCCTCCCATGTATATAAGTGTGTGAAAGAGTGGAAGCAGCAGCAGGAGGGGTTTGTTTTAAAGACAGAAGATGACTGCTTTCAGATGCTGCACTGCTCACACACATCCCTGCAGTGCAAGAGATTGCTGCACTCCAATGCCCCCTCTGAGAGGTGGCTTGGGTGACTCCTCTCTGTCCAGCTGCTTCTGCAAGACCTTGACAGATCTTGCACTGCAGATCTGTCTGTCAGTTCCCAGCCATTTTTGGCATTGACTATGCTGCAGCCGTTTACTATAATGACATGGAGCCTTTCATGAAAGGAAAAAGTTTTCTTATTGGAAAAAATGTACTTTAGTACATATGTGAGAAATGAGAAAATGAAATGGGTAAAAAAACACATTAGAGTGAACCAAAACAAACAAAAAATGAAAACCCTTTAACAGCTTCAAGTATTTTTCATAAATATATCAACTGTCTCATCTCCAAGTATCAATTACATAAAATCAAGGAAATGGATATAAATACACAATAAATAGTGTGCAGGTTCAATATACATCTGCTTTATAAACAACATATTGCATTGCAGCATAACGTTAATTCTGACCTTAAATAAATACTATTACAAGGGAACACTCACATTCTAACCATAACAACAATAACTACTTCTGGAAAAGTCAACCATATAAAATTATTTATATACACATTAATGACATCTACTGACAAACGTAAAGTATAAGTCTTTGCATATATGTTTTGTTAAAATAAGTGGGAAAATACTTCAATAGACTACCGGTAGAACTACAGAAGTCACAGCAATTAAACACACTTTA
Source organism: Pezoporus occidentalis (assembly GCF_034315485.1). Lineage (NCBI taxonomy): Eukaryota > Metazoa > Chordata > Aves > Psittaciformes > Psittacidae > Pezoporus > Pezoporus occidentalis. The sequence continues at coordinate 720,437 of NW_026913683.1, read as the reverse complement.
AATTCTACAGCACATTAATATATTAGACTATTAAAAATAATAGCCCGTAAGAGTATCCATTACCATGTTGACTTAAAAAATCCCTAGCAAAAAGTCCAGGATCAAAACTGTAGCACTGTCATGAAATATGGATTTCTTTGTACTTGGATGACTGTGTTTATTAGGGGGCTGGCAGCTCAGCTGCTATGCCCAGAAGAATTCCTTTGTTTTGTTTTAAAAAGCTTCTTCTCTGGTGATTAGCTCTTGCTATTTGCCCAATAAATCAGATTTTTGGGTTTAGTTTTGTTTTTTTCCTAGGAACTTCTATTTAATAAAGCTAACTGTTCTAAATTACAGAGGGAAATGTGCACTTGGATCGGCTCAGCTGGGCTCTCTACAGCCAGAGTTACAGCACGATATGATGGCACCGCAGTACGCTCCCATTTTCCAATCTCTTTTCAGCAGCACTTATAGACCTGCTATGGGCATCTTTCCAGATGGCAGCACCCAAAGAAGAGTTGCATATATTTACCTCTATTTGGCACCCTTTTGCCCTGCCCTTGCTACAATTCTCCATACAGAAAGAAAGAAATTCAGAAAGAAATTCAGAGAATTGAACCCAAATGAGATTACCTTGATAATATAGCACTCCTTTGGAGGCCACCTTTGAGAACAAGGTACGATACTGCAAATCGCCAAGCTGAGCAGGTGTGATAATGAATTCAAGAGCTGAGAATGTGTCACTGTGAATTCAGTTGTTCTCAAAGCTTAATACGTGCATGTTGCAATTTGATGATGCTTTATGCAATCGCAGGGTTGTTACTGTCAGAAACAATCTGTTTACTTTGCATATTTTCACTTTTTTGTGAGCTGCCTAGATTCTATCTTCTGCAATTGGAATGGAGATTTACCAATTTATTTTATTTTTCAAGATGAGTAGCCTTGCAAAGGATCTGAAAAGGTCCCAGCATGCAGAATTTGGGAAAATTCTGGGGCATAATGATATTCATGAAGATTCAGATTCCACATTCATCTGACCTTGATAGCTAAAACAAGGCCAGAAGATCTCAAACACCAAGCTCCAGTGGTCAGAAAACCCCAAAAACTGAGCAGGGGAAAACCACACGCTCTTGGTTTGCCAGTCCAATATCCTGACACTGGATGGAGAGGCTCCTGGTGATGAAAAAACAATACACACAGCCTGGGAGCAGCAATAAAGGCATTAATGGGTCCAGAATAAAAGGGGGAGTAAAATATTTCTGCTGGTCCCCTGTCCATGCAGCCTGTGGCAAGAACAGGCATCTGAAGAAAAGACAACAGAGCCCAAGCTCCCCACCCACAGGGCAGAGGGCTCATGGTAGGAGGGGAACAGGCAAGGAGCAGAGGACTTCTGCCTCTCTTCACTGCTTGGACTAGCTATTAGGAGCTCCTCTGATCAGCAGAGGACAATCTGGGTCTTTACCTGTGAGACCTGCTCTCACCTGCACTTGGCTGCTGAGATAGAGGATGGTCGTAGCTGTGATGCTAATAGCTGCATCTCACCATTTCTGCATCCACTCCAGCTGTCAGCCTGGTTCAAGTCCTCCATGCTAGCATCACTGGTGTCCTGACCTGAGAGACTACACACCTGGCTTTAAAGCAGCTGAAAATCCCAGCTGAGCAGCAAGGCTGCTAAAAAACATACCTCCCCCTCTGTTAAATTGCTTGTACCTGTCCTGCACGTCTGCCAGCCTTTATTGGTTTTACCTTCTTAACACAGAAACTCATGTAGAATTTACTGTACTCTTAGAAAACCTCCTCCCACGGAGTCCCTCTCTATAAAGGAATAGATAAAAAAATTATGATAATAAAAGCTGTGGTTGGTTTATAAGTTATTTATTTTTCTACTAGCATTCCTGTCATTAAAGAAATTGGATTTAGCTTTATGTAAAGCCTTGAAACCAAAAGAAGAACACAAGTAGTGATGCTATGTACTACTTTAAAAGTTAAGCTCCTTTTAAGTGTCCTTTTACATTGCTAATTGAACCTTGATATTGTATTTCACATACCTAACATCCCCCTCTCTCTTGACCATTCATTGCAAATCTGCAAGTCTCATTCATGTCACTTGGAATGACACAAGCGCACCCCCTGGAAGGTGGCCAATGCACGGCCTCTGAGTTGCTTCAATTAAAAGTAATTTTCTTGAAGTTGTTAAAATTTTAATAGGGAGCTTTTTGAAGTTGCATCCTCCCATGAGATATCTGCATTATCGGGCTCCTGATAGAATTTGGTTTATATCACATGCAATACCTGCAGAAAATGCAGGACTTAATTACTTGTATCTAGACTGTGAACAGGTATTGCCTTCTTACCTAAGGGATGGCACCAACCAGCTGGCATTCAACAAAACCACATTATTTCTTCAGTTCACAGGCCAGATTTAACTGTACTAAGGAGATTCCAACAAAAACATTGTACTCTAAATTTGAATCTGAACAGAGTTGCAGAAAATGATTAAAGATAGTGCTTTATAACACAGTTTGGAGCCTTAACTCCAGCTATTGATACTAATGTGACTGCAACTGCGATTCCTAACAATTTCCAGACACTGCATATAATCCTTCACTGATATTTAAACAAGCACCGTGTCTCTGAATTTAATTGATGTCACATAATACAACACATGTAATACCTGAGTATCTCGACTGCCACATGCACATCTTGCACCGTATTTGCAAAAAATGAAAACAGCTTTTTATGTATTTCCTCCCCCCCCCCCCATAGGAAAACACCGGTACAGCTGGCAAGATCCCCTTCTGCAGTTGCTGAGTCCCAGAGGCTTTCTGAAACAACATGTTTTGTTTGCTTTCCGTCATATGCTCATTTGATAAATGCCTTCTTTGCATTATGAAATCATAATGATTTCATAAACCTCAATATAAATTCAGTTAAACTTTACAAGAAGCCAAGGTGGTGAGAATTCGGGGCATGCTATGCTTCCAACACAATGGGCTTTGTGGACTAAGTATTTAAAGAAGCCAAGCATGGGTAGGTTTTAAAGTGAAAGAAAATTGTGCATTTAAAAGCAGTTTTGCAAACTAGCCTTTAAAAACAAAGCATTTTTGAAAATTTTCAGATCCACAGTTTTCATAAGTCTGAACTTTACATTTGAAAGCCACCTAGAGAAAAGAGCAAAAATGTAGGTGCACATTTAAAATTCGTCTACAGATTTTCTGATAACAAAAAAGCCTTTTCCAGACTTTTCCAGTGACATATTAAATAGGCAAGATCAACAATGAGTGTTACAGAAAACAATTTCAAAATTTCAAAACATGCAAATTTTATTTAAAATCAATAAATTAATGTGGGGTTTTCTCTTGAACTAAAACTTTTGTGTTTAATCTACTTTTAACAATATTTGATCTGTGCTGTTTTCTGGAGGAATAAAAGTACCCTAATATTTGCAGTGGCAAGGTTAAAATCACACCTTCTTATACTCCATGAATTGTGTATTCCTGAGAGCAAAGTTAGAGAAAAATCTAAAATAAAATCCCTGCTTTTAATAGCACTTGAGACTACTTGCCACTTTTCAGAAGGCACGCAGCAGTGTGCAGGATTGGGCCCATACGTCTTGGATCAGTGAAAAAAACTATGAAAGCAACAAGTTTGTGAGTTGCTAAGTTCTGCTTGATTGCTTGCTTGCTTTCCCCTAAGGCTGTCTGGGGTTTTAATCTAAATTTCTGAAGTTTATGATTTCTCCTGTGCTGGTTTTTTTTTTGATGTTTTTTAGATGTTGGGGGAAAGTAGAACAGGATTGAGAAATTTTATAAGATCCATGTTAGATTTTCTATTTTAAGGTGTCAAGCTAAGTGCATTGCTCTTTTCAAAAGATAGTCTAATGAAAGTAAAATTAGTCCAGAAAGTCAATTTGGGACTTAGTTTCGTATCTTTTTCACTCAAAATACATGTAAGATCAAGCTATCAAAAAATAAAATAAAACCAGGCTTGGTCCCTAGAAGGCTTAAGAATTGTTCACCTGTTTGCTTAATTTATTCTTTTTTAATGTGGTTAGCATCTAAATAAACCTTATCAAACATTTCTTGCTCTGCTCACAATTGTCTGACCTCCTAGTTGAAAATCTGAGCCCTAACTTGGTTCATGGATGAGTAATCACAGCAGGTCCACAGCAGAACCTATCCTAGAACTACAAATATATCATCTGTAGCATTGTAAATCAAAGCCTCAAAGAGCATCGTTTAGCCTGAAGCTAAAATTGCTTGTTTATCAGATGGTGCCTAGCTTAGCATGGAGCAGTTCCTTGTAAATCTCAGGGACCTTTTACAGCATATACTTAAGCAAGCATATTGGCTCCTGGGAGACTTTCTGAGAGCTTTAATGACTGCAGACTGCTAAAAGATCCAGGCCTTGGTTTAGTTAAGTGGTTAGTTGTATAGCTTGGCTCCATTTTGTAAACTCCCAAAGATAAGGTGTCTGCTTTATCTGAGGAAAGAGCAGGCATTAGTTTCTTCGGAAATCTTTATATCCTAAGTGTTAATGTTCTTGTGGCTTTTGGTATTTTGACCTTTGTCTGCTCACTTTTGATTTATGGTGGGAGCAGAATCTTTTTCCCCTAAGCCCTTCCTATGTTTTATAGCTGCTTTGAAAAGCACAGTGAAATACTCACAGCACAGCTTTTAAAAGTAGGTGTAAGGCTGCACTATTCATAAATACATTGTACAGCTCAGGACACTCTAATAACAAGGAGGTAAGAAGACCACCCATTTTATTTCCTATTATTATTTGCTATTTTATTTCCTAATAAAATGGGTGGTCACAATGACTCCACAGACCACCACTCAGTGCAGCCCGGGTCAAAGCCCAGGCTCTTTGCTCCGCTTGGCACCTAGCCCTAGTGTGACAGAAAGGCTCGAAGGGTCCAGCTGGAAAGTGGTGGCAGCACTGGGAAATCACCCCTCGGCTCCCTTTGGTTTATCACTTGGAGAAGCACTCACTATGGTCTTGAATTGGCTGGATTTCACACTAAGACACAATGGTCAGGCAGCTACTTGCTGATAGATACTTGCACACACTTGATGTAATTTGCTAATTGTAGAGCCTGTTATCTGGTTCTCTCACTTTTTGATTTGAATTAATTAGAGTTCACCTCGATATAGCCACCTGCTGTGCTGTCACATGCAGCATACATTGGTACAACAAAAACAAGGAATTTCTTTAATAGGCTTATTCAAGCAAAATGTGCTCCCACTTAGATGTGTGAAATGGCATCACTACAATGTCATAGACTAAAAAGGGGAATATCATTTATTTCAGCTGGCATGATAATGATGCAAATGAGAGGAAAAAAATGGTCCATTGCATTTATAGGCAGAAGACCCAATACATTTAAAATGTAATTTGACTTTACCAATTATTCAATATCTTTGAGTCTTTCTCACCTTCCGTATTTTTTTCCCTTGCTCCAAGTGAAAAGCAAGATCTGATTTTTGTTGCTGTTAGAAGCAGTATTAACATTTTTTAAACCAAGAATTTTCACTGGTCTTCTGAGTGCAAACCTCCTCCCACACCAATACAAGGATTTGCCCACATTCCTGTGGGTAAGCACACGCCACTTATCATAGAACTGAAAATAGACTCCCTTGCTGCATGTTTTTCAAAGAGAGCAAATAATTATAACACACAGCGAAGGAAAAGCTAAATAACTTTAAAAGTGCACAGAAGCAGCTGTCTTTTCAAAGCTGCTAGTTTCAGACTACATTTTCATTAGGTATTTGATGTAGGCAATGACAGACTTATTTGTGTACATAATTGTGTTTGTTCACTTTCTTCTGTTTTAATAAGAGTATGTTACAAACTGTATTTTCTTACACACAGCCCGAGTCAGTAGACTTTTGTGCAAAAGATGTCAGGACATATGAAGCACATCTGGAGATATTTTTTCAGCACAGGATCAGTAATGGGTGACATATTTACTCTACTACTGTTAGGCTGGCTTTGAACTACCTGTTGCTGTCTAAATTGGGTTGCCAGGAGCTCAGGGCAAAATAATTAACCCTGGCTGCTATATCCTGCGGGTACATCACTCTTTCACCTAAAATTCAGCTTCTGTGCCCTGTTCAGGACCATTCACTATCCTGCATCTGACCTGGATATTCAGTCAGGGACATCATGTCTGGACACAGAGGAACGTCTTTAAAAATGACATGTACTCTATAGAAGATACAACATCGATACTGTTGATAGGAGAAATTGTGATAGCTTCTGATTTTTACTGGAAGGCAAAAGAAAAATAAAACAGGAATTACAGACACAAAATTACATCCAGATAGCTGGATATATAGAGGTATCACATGGCTCATATCAATTTCTCTTTTTGAGAATAATCCATACTGGCCTAGTAGAGGGATTTTAACACTGTCCATGGTTTCACAGGAGACTTTCCGTGGCCTTATAAAAAATGTGTAATTTCCAGTAAATAAATTTAATCTTATAAATACAGACTTCTACTAATAACAATATTTGGCATGGTTTGACGCTTTATAAATTCAGAGCACTGTATCACTGGAATCTTTAACTCCATTCTCCTTCTGTAATGGAAGTGTCAATATTCTCATTTGGCAAATTGAGAAATTGAAATAGAGCAGCAAATTTGGTTACCCAGGATCACTATAGCTGTAATTTAATGAAACATGTGGCTGCTGCTTGCACCAGCAAGGGCTGCTCCTACCAACAGGGCACTGTGCCACAGAAGCTGCAAATTCCATCCAGGACCTTGGGTAAATGTTGCTGCCTTAGCTATTACTTTAGGTATAATTTCTTGTGTTACAATTATGCCTTTGGATGTGTGCGGCAAGGTCAAAATTAAGATTTCTTTCTTCCAAAAGCAGTGCCATTTCTCCTATTTTGCTGTACGCGTCCATTTAGGTTTTCCCACCTAAAACACACACAAGAGATAATGCCTGTCAATACAGACACACACACATAAAAAACCAAAAGCTGTGCATGTATGCAAGAGTGCACTAAGAATGGAGTTAGCAGGAAGGCAAACAGAAATATTCTGTGCTTTAAACTTTGAAATCAAAGAACTGGGAGAAGGCTTCGCTTAGTAAACATTGCCCAGTTGTTGATGCAAGTTGTTTTAGAGAGCTTAAGGCAAAAAATCCAGAGAAAGAGAAAAGGAAGACATTTGAGCCTTCCAGTAACTTATCCTACAGCTGGATTCAGGGTTTGGTCACTGGTCTCTCTTTTTCCTTTCAACATCTTTTCCCTCATGTCAGGCTCCCAGGCTTGGCGCAGCCTGACTCTGTCACTTTGATTCTGTTTAGATTTCAGGTCCAGAGTCTGGGTTTAAATCTTTATTCTATACAATGCAAAATATAAAATGACCAAATTCATAAAATATATTTATCAGAGAAAGAATCATAACATCCAGCAAAGGTTTAATCTCCTAATGCCTGTGAGCAGAAGAGTATAATCCTGGACCAACTGAAGCTGAGTGCAAAAACTCCACTGCACCAGTTTGCCTCGAGACCTGCTCATTTCTGCATGACTCTATTCTTAAGAGCATCCATTACTTCCAAATATATTGAAAATTAATATTCTTGTTACTATATAGAATTTATTGTGTTGGTGTTAGTAAGAACTAGGCAAGAGTTCTAAACTTAAAGGCAAACAATTTTAAAACAGACAAATGGTGCTAATTTTTAACAGTGAGGATAAATCAAACTCCTACAAGGAGTAATGGTTTCTCCAGCTCTGGAAACCTCCTAGTTGAAGTCTGAAAGCAGCTCTGGAAGGTTATCAGGTCAAACAAATATTCAGCCAGTACTACAATAGCAGGCTAAATTTATCAATACATTGATGTTAAAATATAGATGCTAATAGAGGTGGCGCAGTACTTTTTTCCTGCACTGGCACTGAGGAATCACAGGAACAGCTTCAAATTGAGAGAAAGTGGGAGAGTTACAAAGTTCCAGTTTTACCCTAGCTACAGAAATATTTCTAAATGGAAAAAAAGGCTGAATTCATAAATACTTATTAAAGAAGACTATTTCTAAAGTGCTCCTGGTGGTTATCTGCTAGCTGTGGGACTTCAAAGCATTCCCACACCTAGGCATACTTCTTTTTGTCTGAGTAGGTCGTTGCCATTGATTTCACTGGGCAAAAATTTTAACCCAAATTTTAGGGAGAATAATATTTCTACCAGCCTTTACTGAAGTGTTTTGCAGATGTGAACCATCTCACAAGTAATAAGTTTATTACTCGCAAGTATGAGTTTATGTGTGGTTTGTTTTGGAGGAGACATGACTGACTTGAGCATCAAAACCCAGACAAGGAAAAGAGGGGCAAGTAAGAGAAGCTGCTTTGCTTTAAGGCAAGCTGAGGAATACTGGGGTTATTTCTGCTCACGCAGGAGAACACCTTTATTTAGACTATGGAGCCTTTTGGTGGCAGACATGCAGTGCCCAGATTTGTTTACAGAGCATGTCATAATTACGGCTGTTAAAATAATACCACTGGAAAATGTTTTACTGATTTTTTTTCCTGTTTGATTAGCCCTGGGGGATAACAAACCTTCTCTAAACCAGGAAACCTGTAAAACTCTGCTTTGATAAAGCAGAGCTCCTTCATTGCTTTAGCAAAGCCCCACTGCTCAGCACGCAGCTTAGTGAGACACAGTATGAGGGGCTGGGTCCCTTACCCAGGCGTTCAGCCATAGGTCCCTGCCATCAGTGCTTCAGTGAAACCGCTGCTGCTGCTCTATGGGGAAATAAAGAAGCCAAATATACTTTTCCCTTCTTCTTCCATCTTTGGAGAAGAGAGGAGAACTTGTTGCAGAGAAACAAACAGTGATTTCCATGTTTCAGTCCCACAAGGTTTGGTGAGACTGCACATCACTCAACATTTCCATATATACAGAGGGTGGGATAAAGACAAATCCTGCCTTAGACTGCAATAAGATCACTGCACCTGCAGAGAAGGAGGTGGCAATGATACTGACTAACACAGTCAACAGTCTCTGAATTTGTCCTTGGGAATAAAAGGGGCTTGAGCTTGTAAGACATAAGAAGCGCAATAGGTAATCTGTCATTCAGCACAGGTAACTTCAATTTTTTTCTTCCTCCATGTTTCCAGTCAGGCCAGTCTCATCAGTGACACCAAGGCACCAGCAGTAAGGTAGGTGGCTTGCATTTGCTGTTGGCTATTTATTACGTACTTTTACATTGATCTGTAAATACATCCGGGAGCACTCACACCATCTGCTGTGCATTTGCCAGTCACTGAGTGGATGGTGGACATCTGGGGTGTCACTGGGTTTTGTTGATTTTTCCCCCATTAGAGCTACTGTTTCCTTTTTTATGTGAGCAAAGAGCCAGGCTGACTGCAGTGAAAAGGTGGCTGGGTGTATGCAACACTACCTCCAAATCCTCAGGATCTGAGTTTTCTCCCAGGCTTCCTTCCACTTTGTAGAGCTCAGAGTACAAAACTAGCATGAAACATAAAAGGACCAACCATAGTGCTCCCTTGCAGTATGAATGGCAATATTAAATGATAATGTGGCAGACAAACTGGTGTATTTCCTGCATGTCCAAGACATCACAAAACCCCAGATTTGGGGAGGAAACAAAAAACAAAACACATTTAATTTAATGCATTCCCCCAAATTGTGTTTTGGGAGCTATTACACACCCACTGACACAGATGGGGAAAGCCAAGGCTGCTTGTCTGAGCTCCAGAACCAGAGTCAGAATATTGATTAATACTCTTCAGAAAATCCCCTTTTTGTCACAAGTGGTTCGACCTTCCCCACTCTTTTTCCTGTGTATCTGTTATCTGCACACTCAGAAATACACAGCTTCTCACAAGTATGTTCTCTAGAATCACCAACACTGTACTATCATAAATCATGTTTAAGCCCTGACTTTTGGAAGAACTAAAAATAGTAATATATTGATTTTAGCATAATAACTTCAAGATTATTTGGAGCATATTTGGTTTGTGTTTCCAAGATAAGCATCTTCTAGACTGAAAATTAAACTTCAGAGATTGTTATATGATTCCAGCTACTAGTGCGCGAAAGAAACCACACTGGTGTCATGAGAAGTAAAATAATCACTCCCAGCTCCCAGCATTTCCTGCTTTGAAGCTGCTTTACAGTGGTGAGGCACAAGCACAGGGTGCCCAGAGAAGCTGTGGCTGCCCCATCCCTGGCAGTGTTCAAGGCCAGGCTGGACAGGGCTTTGAGCAACCTGATCTAGTGGAAGGTGTCTCTGACCATGGCAGGGGGGATGGAACTAAATGACCTTAAGGTGCAGTCCAACCCAAACCATTCTATGATTCTATGATCCTGCCCTACAGAAATTGCAAGTGCTGCCACAAGGACTTCCCTGTGCTGGGAGAGGTAAGTGCAGGCATGAAGCGAAGGTGCTCAAGGCAAGCTCCAGTGCACAGGGGACTCTTGCTGAAGGGGCCATTCTGTTGCTCAGCCCCTCTACCTCTGAGGCACATGGCCTTCACCTACCAAAAGTATGGTTTACTGGGGCTAGAGAAAACTAATTGCAGCTTCTAAACATAGCTGTGGCTGTGCCCAATATAATAATTCTAGTCTGTGGGAGCTGACAAGTTATTTGGGTGTACGCAGCTTTGCATAGCACACATGCGTAGTTTTTTCACATTTTCCAAGTGATTTGCCATACGGCACCCTTCTTAGAGATTCTGCCATTAAGTTTTTATAAACCTGTTATTTCCTATGACTCATAGTTCACAACATACATAAGTAAAAGACATGTAATCATCATACTCATCAAGCTTCTCCGATACTGGGCTTCTGATACCTTTCTGAACAGTTAACTGCAAAACAGCATTGATAGCGCTGCAGTTCAGTGCCTATTGCAGAGACATTGCTCAAGGTCACACCTGGCAGACAGTGGAACTGTTTGCCTAGCATGCACTGTACCAAAACATGTTTTCCAGGAAGTTTGCTTTGCTTTTAGCTCTACAATAGTACACCAAAAGAATATCAAAATTAGCATGGGGCCTGTAAGCTTTGCTAGCCATAACAAGTTCATAGATCATTGTAACACTGTTCTTGAGTCAGTTATTACACCATGCTCTATAAATATGTTAGAATACCAGGGCAGGTTTCAAGAAGTCACTGTGACTTACATCGTGATCCTCCTCAGGGAGGGAGGGAGGGAAGGAAGACTTGTTTTCCCACCTTCTGTGGGCTGCTGCTGTTTCCAGGAAAACAAACAAGGTACAGAGTGATTGCACATTAATTCAACGCTGTAAATGCATTGCATTCAGTTTTCTTTCAGAAATGTCTCTTGCATTTCATCTAAGGTAAATTGTCAATATTAGAAAATATACAATTGCAACCGGGTCACAAGAAATCCAAGAATAGCTTTTATATTTCATGACTTGTACAGGATTGCAGATATTCCCTTACCTTCAAGTTTTACTTTTCTATTTTCTTCATGGAATTTTTCTCATCATTTCTCTGCTCACAGCCTTGCTGCCTGCAGAATGCTGGTAGAGATGAGATATACATCCCATTCTGGTGTCGTAAACTAAATGAAAATAAATACTGCTTATCACTCGCTCTCAGCCTATTTTCTTTCTCATTCTGTTGCTTCTCAGTGTAATATAGCATTACAGCCATTTCTGTCTGTATGGGAATCATGGACCCATTGGAATGGACCCATCATGGAATCATTTTCATTCTGAAATGGCTGTGAATTTCAAATTCATGCTATATGTGCAGAACAGTTAGGAGCAAGACATTTGTACAATCATCTGCAAGTGTTTGTCTGTAATGAATTAGTACCAAAATAAATTAATTTGTATCACTCCTCCATCTGGATTATATTTGGTGGGGAAATCAAGACAGTCAGGGTTAGAGAGAGGAGTCTTAGTACAAACCTAAGATGCTCAGTGTTATAGACAGTTTAAAAGCTATGCTTGATAGGATATACTGACATTTTAATTCACTTCTTAAGGTTTCTAATTTTCTATCTGAATTGCAAAATAAGAATACTATAACAGGGTTTTGTTGATAACAGTTTCACAGATGATGGAGAATGGAATTTTTTTGTTTGTTTGTTTGAGGCAGAATGAGCAGTCCATTCTTTTGCTTGACCTCTCCATATCTGGAGAATATGTAAACATATTGAAACTTTGTGGTGTTCTACAGTGGGGGAATGAAGTGCATCGATTGCTTGCAATTATTAGCTAGAGTGGGATAAGCCTTCTCCTTATTATGCAGATTAGTGAAGCTCTCAGTTCCAACATATTGTACAGATGCAGGAGAGCAGCTGCTCTTACAGATGGCAAGTACACAGCTCCATTAGTATGTATCTATTGTCTGCTCTTGGCTTGCTCAGAGGATGGAGAGGATGGGTAAAGAGGAATTGTCACACAGTAAAATGTAAAGGAGAACAGGCACTCTTAAAAATCCATACCCAAGAGACTATTTACACAGAAGGACAGACAGCAATCAAATTAAAAGTCTACCCTAAATAAGGACTTTCGTAAGTCACAATTAAGCTTCTATAGTTTTAAAATATACTAACCACTACGACCAAGGAATAGAATTCAGATTTCACAACTAAATGGTACTAAATAAAAAGAAATCCTTGAAGGTTCATTGAAAATTTGGTCATGTATTGCGCCTGTCCAAAGCTTCCTTTAACAGAACCTTTGCCCTCCAAAAACATCTCACTACCCCAAAGAACAAATCCTCACTTATTTTTCATAACATAAAAGACAGAAAAGCAGAACTGTGCTTCACTTCTTAAGCTTTTCACCATAAGAATACAGCATTTCATGCAATTTTTTGCATTAATGAGAGCTGAAGCAGCTAAATTTAAGTTAGTATAGACAGCACTGATTGTGCACCTATGTCAATTATTCTTTGTGAAAATGCTAAACAGAACATTCGTTAACCATGTGGTAATTTTTAATGCGATGAACAATTCCTGAGGAAACATACAGCTACAGGCTGACTGCTGAAAATAGTCTAGTAAAGAACAATTATTTATAACACAATCTGTGGCTGGATGCACGAATTATGGTTGTACCGGAAGGTTTTATGCTATACTTAACATACAGTTTATTTTTATTTAGCACAGAGATGACTTAGAGTGAAAAAGAGTGATTAGGTACAAATTAAGAAGGTGGTAAAGCCTAAGTTATGGTCTCATTCCAATCTGAAAGTCTGGGAAGCCAAAGATGCCTAACCAAGTGCAAGGGAAAGAAAAAATATATATAAAGAAGCCCATACAAACAAACCATCAGGTCCATATAAAATTTAGGAGGTATTTGTCCTTAGTAACAAGCTTTTACTCAAGATAATCTCAAAAGATGACTTGCCTATGAACAAAGTCCATTACACCTGTTCTCATGACTTGCAGGCCCTGGAGATCAGCTGCACAGTGCCTGGGCTATGAGGTGCCCTTGCTGCCTTTCATCGCTAAGTCTGGGGTCCTCTGTGTTCAGGGAGAAATTACTTAGTTTATTTTGAGCATTGATTTTAGAAGTAAAATACTAAAGGGTACACAAAGCACTGCCGGGTGAAACTGCTGCATTTGCTTGAATCCTTCATCTGAATGTCACCCAGACAAAAACTGTCAAAAGCATGGAGTGAGCACCCTGTTTCAAAGATGTTGAATTTCCACAAGAACTTAAAAACACAAACGTAAGATATGAAAATGATAAGGGAAGAAGACTGTTTTGAGCTGGCCAAGAGCAGAATATTTTTCTCACAGAAAACCGGAAAAAAAGTATAATTTAATTTTTTTAGTGGTTTGGATGTTTTTATGTGAATATAGGTGGTGTCAGGCTATCCAAATGTGCATCCACTCTTCTAAGCTTGATCCGATCAAAATGAACATTCATTGAGAAGTTGTTCTGCTTCTCTTTAAGCCTTACTTCCTAACTAGATATGGATTTACTTAAGGAAAAGATTAATGTTTTCAGAAGGTTAAATAACAGATCTTTCCTTCTGACAGCGATGATTTTTATTTCTGCCCAACAGAAGAGAGTAGCTACACCAGGACACTAGGGTGGCTTTCCTGCTCCAGAGATGAAAGTTGAAAGTATGTCCAGGAGCTCATGCTGTGAGCTCTGAGTCTAAAATAAATTTAAAGCAGTTTTGAGCCTCTGGGCAAGGCAAATATGCAGAGCGCAGATGCTCAGATCTCTTCAGACAATGAGCTGTGTGAGCATCACCATGTCAGGCAGCATCTCAGGCAGCCCCTATGAGAAACTCCAGTGTCTGGAGATCTATAGATTAGTAGTACATTCAAATTAATCTTGTATCTGGTCTCACAGATTAAATGGATACACTTGAAAGATTTTGCTTTGAACGAGTCTTACAGGATTTGGGCTTAGATGAGAGCAGAATTTTTACTTTCCTCCCAACCGCATCCTGTGCATCTGAGTCTGCAGCACATGGCTCGGTCTGAGAGTGACCATCCAATCCCATCAGTCCCCCTCTTCTTAAAGGCTATTGTTTCTATGTTAATCCAGGCAAAAATAAATCCCCAAGTATAAGGAATACTAATTTTGTTCCTATAGCTTTTTTTTTCCATTATTGATGACAAATGTTCCTAAAACTGATACGATCATCATACAAAGGTAACACATTGTTTAGGCTGAAAAAAAATACTATGTGGTGGGCTGCTTGGCTCTAAATATTTACTAGGTCATTAATTTTCTTCTTCTTACCTGGTGGGTTTTTTTTTTTTAATCTTTGCTGAACTGCTTTTTTCATGTTAATAGAACCTAAAAGTCTGTGCTTTCTTCAGAGCATGTGACAATAAATTCCAGTGCAGTATCCTGAGACTATAGCTTAATATAAAGAGAACATTCTCCTTTTCATGCTTTTCTGTTTGGTAGTTTATCTATAGAAAAATGTACAGGTTACATGAAACACATGAAAAGGAGCAATGCACTTCAAATTGTAAATTTGAGGGTTTTCCAATGCTATTTGATATGGAAGATAATTTTGTTGAAACCTATTATGCCTTAAGAGATCCTTGAATTGAATTCCAAGATTAAGTCTCCAGATGCCTCCAATATAAAAAAAAAAAAATTGAGAAACGCAAAGATCTATCTTTGTTTGTTCTGAATTTAGAGGGCTTTAATTCAACCTCTCTCTAATCCTAACAACCAGGGCTATGCCCTAATTTTACCTGGGTTCAGGTTTTAATTTTAATACTGTACTGCTAATATACTAGATTCAATAACCACATAGCACCACATTCATTTGCAAATTTCTAATACTTATGGTCAGGACGGTACTGTTTACGAATCAGGCAAGCATAGAAGGAGAGATACATTTTCATCAGCACAGCACAAAAACAGTAGCAGAATCCCTGCCTGGAAATGTTTGCCATACAAAACCTCCTAAACACAAGCCAAAGTATAATCAGAATTGGCTATTATGAGCCTAGGAAATCAAAATAGTTTTTCCTGGATTCTTGTTCTAACAATACAGAACCGGGGTTTTGAGATACAAAAAATGATATTACACATCTCTAGGTTTTTTTTTAATCGATTGTCTTGCCAAAAACAACTTGTGCAAAGAACAATCTCCATTATCTTATCAGGGACATAGGGTAACAAGCTGCCAGTGAACAGGTTGTGCAAAACAGGGGAGATAGACAGAGACATCTTTTGCAAAAATCTCAACTCAGTGCTCTGAAATGAAAGGTTGTGATAAAGTACTCTCTCTCGATTTGAAATAAACAGCTAATAAAATGGAAATCTTATAAAGTCATATCCTTTAAAAATGAAATCCATAAATAACCTATTTGACATAATTTTAATAATAGTGTTAAACAGAACACATGCATTAATACACTTTCTCACTCCATGTACGTAATAGTAAAGATCTCATTCAAGAGACCATGGAAAATACATGGAATGTTATTTTGGAAAGATAAAGGGCTTTTCTGATGTTGCTCAAGCAAGCAAAATCAGACAAAACCACTTTGTGTTCCTATTTGTAAATCTAGGATATGCACAGCCAACTTCCTGGGACTCACAGCTTTCCAGAAGAAACCTTCATGTGTGAAAGCCATGCATGAAGCAAAATTTGATGACAAGGAGTTCAAGATTTCTGAACTGAACCTGTTGAGTTTTAAGTGTTCAATATTCTAAGTGTCCTCCACTTAAAAAAAAAAAAAAAACCCAGGGCTGCATTTCATTATTTAATTGTGTTTTTTACTAAAGCAAAGAACCTCCAAAACAACTTTCAATAGGGTTAAGTCATGCAATACAAATGGTCATTATTTTCAGTGTCACCTGCAACTTCTATGCTATGCTGAGGTTGGATGAGCTTTTATAGACATTTGTACTCCACCATGCAAGAATATGAAATCTTGATGACCAAAATGTACTGTATTTTTTTCCTGTTGATTTACTTTAGAGAATAAAAACATATTTAATATGGAAACAGTTGAGGGCAGAAAAACATCCTCATCTCCCCATTTTTGCTACATTCAGGCAAGAGCTGCTCTTTCAGAACTTAACTCTAGCCAGTCTGTTATATTTGGTTGGTTAGGGTAAAATTTCTGCTCTGGGGTCAAATAATTTCTAACAGTATCCATCTAGCATAAAAATTCACTGTCACGGGTATCATAAAGGCCAGCACTTTAGGGTTCATAAAAAGATGGAAATCCGACCTACATAATACACTCACCCATTTTTGAAATAACTTTTTGTAAATGCTTTACTTATACTTCAAAGCTTTTCCAAATTTCAGATTTTTTCCCATTTCACACTAGAGAAAACTTCTCAAATTCTTTTTTCAAAGGAAGCAATACTTTTCTAGGCTTTTCAAAAACCTTCTTACCAGGGAAATCCCATGGGATAGGGTACAAGATGACTGAAGACTGTGTGAGGACAAAAAAATCTTTAAAAAAAAATGAATATATGAATATATATATATATATATATTCTAGACTATTTGCTACCTAACAGTAATTTCTCAGGGTTGTGTGTAATGAAGAGGATTCCAGAGCGTCTCAGAAGCCATTTAGTCAGAATTATTGTGGAAGAACAAGGAAACCTCAGAACAGCAGTGACCTCTTCCAGCACAAGGCTCTGGTGCTTCAGCTTTTAGCAGACCTGAACACCAGAAGAGACTTCTCTGGGCTAGCATTACTCACTTCTATTGATGGAAACAATTCACATAACTGAAGGGAGCTGGAAAACAAAACATTACACCTAACAGCTGGCCCAAATTCTCCTACTGAAATAAAAACCTCACACAGCTCTTCAAACAATAGTCCTTATGTACCAAAATGTGTTGTATCATTCATGATTCCCAGTGCAATGTTTCCATGCCGTATAAAACTTACATTTCCACATTTCTTTCCCTGATGAGGTTAGTAAAATAATTTATGCAAAATAAATGAGAACACAGAAAGGTCAATCAGGGCACATAAACTACAGGAGGGGGTTGCTGGTTTTGTTTTGATTTCTTCTTCCAGACCACTGTTTAAATCTCTAGATATCAAGAAAGCTTAAGAGAGATAGATAACAGACAACAACTGAGCTGAAGTCAGATGCCCTTAAGATTTCAGAACTTCTGTATTTTAAGCAAATTACTTTCAAGACAAATCCTGTCTAAATGAATAGAAGTATAGAGTTAAAAAAAATCTTCAAATGTGTTCAAATACTCCATGTAAACAAAACAAAACTTAAAAACCAAAATAATTAAAACTCAGCTGTAGATAATGGAAGATTTTTCTGTTTAAAATAATATTATGAAATTATGACTAACATGGAAGAACCTAGCCCAAAACAGCAAAAGCTAAGTAAATTCAGCTAATTTTGTTCTCGAACAGCAGTAATATGACAGTCATAGCTAAAAGAAATCACAAATTATAGGCAGCATCTAAATGCTCTGTATTGGGGTTTTCACCTTTGATTATTCACCTTTTACTTATGGTATTTCTAAGTGGGGAAATAATTCTGTAAACTCACAACTTTCACATTCAGTTTGCTGTAAATATATTAAAAAAAGTGTACAGATATTAGTTATAGTAGAAAAACAATATTACAGGTGATTGTGTGCTCATTAAGCATTGCATAAATTTTTTATTATACAGGAAGCTTTTAACGTTTTTAGGAAGGCAGTTCTGTAGCTAAGACTTGGACTAGAGCTTGGCAAACGGGAAAGTGAACAAAGTCTGACTCAGTCAGTGCCTCTCCTTGCTTCTGCTTCCAGCTATGAAGTGCAAACACCTCTTCTCACCTTGTTTGTTTAGCTCAAACTCTTTGGAACGGTATTTTCACCATAGAATTGTACCACAATCTCCTCGAGAGCTCCTATGTATTTTTCTGTTGCAAATTAACAATGTAATACTGAAAATCAGTCACAATAAGAGGAGGTAATTTGTCCTGGTTCCTGTTACGATTCCCTTTTAGCGCAGCTGAGCCCTCACAGGCTTGTGACTGTCAAGCATTAGACTGCTGAGAAGTCAAGATACCTCCCCTGGCACTGGCTTCCTGCACAATCAGCGCAGGGGCACCCTAGAAAGGGGAGCTACTGAACAACAGAGACCAGCCAGAAGACAAATGTGAGGAAAACAAGTGTTTATGCTCCCTGCCATATGTATTTGTTGGAAGCCATGAGTGGTTTCCACAAGGCACGCTCCTGAGAAACAGACAAGCAGGTGAAGAGATGGAAAGTGGCACTAGGCACCACTCAACTTTCCCTGCCCTTCCAGACCTGAGATTCTGGCTCATTTTACAGTGACCTGTCTCCTCCCAAACCTTACAGGCTCCCTCTGTTCCTCTCTCTGAATAAAGGGGTTCAGCTTCAAGTAACGTTTCCCTTGACAAGTGAAGCATTGCTAAGTGTGAAACACTTGTTCCCCTTCTCTGTCAGTCAGCACTGCAGGTTCTCAGCAGTCAGACACCTGAATCCTACAAAAGATGAGGTGCCAGGAGCATGTTCTCTTTCCTAAATACTGTTTTTAAGACATCTGAAACAGCATACCTCTCATCTTGTCACCAGAGGTGAGCTCTCAGCTACTGAGAGCCTACTTTTTCCCCGAACTTTAGAATATAGGTCATACAGTAATTTTGAAATACCACTGTAAAGCTCTACACAAACATTTCTTCTCCAAACAGTTGTAACATATATCAGAACATATTAGCAGAAATTCAGTGGTATGGGTTCTAAGAGCCAGACTGTGTCCAAAGTAGACAGTCCATCAACCTGATCTTGGTGCTGCATATGTTACTGACCAAACAAATCAGGGATTGGTGACACCTGCTGTTTTTACACCTGGGAAAGGAGACATATAGAGAGAGCTATAGAATGATAAAGGAATGATATATAGATGTATATAATGTTGTGGCTCTTAACAAGAGATTGTTTTTCCACCTCAATCAGGACAAGCCTCTGCAGAGACTTGCAGCACTTCCCTGAGCCAGCAGTCTCAGATGTTTCTTCTGGGCTTGATAATGAGGCCCTGACTCTGTTTACATCAATACTGTCTTCTTCAGTCATGATAGAATTCCCATCAATGTCACACTGATACTAGTGGGGACTGCAATTGCCTTAGAAATACCCAGAGTAAAGCTGTATCAGAACTTGACTTTTACTAACTCCTTACCCAATCACGCAAATGCAGATGCTTGGCCAGGAGGGAGGAAGAAGCTTGGGAAGAACAGTATCATATATTATCAGCATTTCTACTGAACAGGATTTCTGACCATTTCAGTGAAAAACAAATGATCACTTATACCAATAGTGTGATAAAACTGCTTACAAGATAATGCACTCTGAGCAAGCCTCCTCTAACCTCTACCATCAAAAGAGTTCAGCTCGCTTAGAGTTTTAAGTTTACAAGAATAAAGTATCACCTAAAATCTAGGGCCATCACCCTTCAATATAAATTTTATTTAAAATACTTCTTGTAAGTGAAGAGCTTCCCCTTTGCATATGTGTGCTTGGCCTGCTTGGTGTTTGCAATGAAGGTGACACTCACAATATCCTGAAAACCACCAGAGACAAATAGACCCATTAGAGAGTCGGAGGACCTCCTTTAATTCTTTGTCTCACCCCCATATGTAATAATTTTGACTCTTTCATCATGCCACATGATAACACATCATGTATGTTGACCTAGTCAGCAATAGCAAACACACAAGTTATTTCAGTGCCCATAGTTTTGCGCTTGCTTGTTTTCCTAAAACAGACAAAGGGGCAAAGAAGTTATTTGTAGTGGGAACAACACTTGGAGTAACACAGTTGCTTGGCATGTGCTCCTCCAAGTACAGTACTAGTGACCTTTATATGAGTTACTAACTTAAAAATCTTGAAAATCACCCAAATTAACTTTTACAATGCAGCTCTTGGTATGAAGGACCAATACAGAACCCAACTGAAAGATCAGTAACCACTAGGGTATCATTAGTGTCTTGAAGTGACCAAAAAGAATTAATGATTTTGTGAGTATCATGCAAAAAGGAAGAATCCTGTTTGAATTACATAACAGATGTTCACTAGGATCCACCGTGCAGCCTGCATACACAGTTATGCTAATTTGGCACTGTTTCCCTTCAAGTTAGCTCTGAGTCATTAGAGCACGCAGCTAGTAGGTCCTTCTGTCTAACTAATAATTGCCTATTATTGATATTAATTAACATTTTTTGCACCTTCCCTCCGTTTTGACCTAGTATCTGTTGGTAGTCTAATCACAGTGGCCTATTAAAAGTCAAAATACGGAGGCCTATAGCAGTCACGAGCCATTTATCAAAAAGCAAACAAGGCCAATTAAACAGGCAGCCAGACAGTTGTCTTGATTTGCCGCTGACTGTTTCTTGATCACCATTATAAATTGCTAATCGGGCAGAAAGTGCTAAGCAGTGCATCTGCAGGGGGTGGTTATTGCTCATTCCCTGCCTGGTGACAGGTGAGGGAGGCTAGTGATGGTCTTATTGATGTGAACTGCCCATCAGTTGGTAGTTATTGTTAAAGTTCATGATGCTACAGCTGATCCTTTCCTGCTGAGAGTCAATCAAATTAATTAGTGCTAGAAATTCTTCTGTATTATTCTAACATAGAAATATGGAAGGAACATACTGTAATTTAGTTCCAGAGGCACTGGGAAGAAAAAAATCTCCATGTATTATAGAGGAGAGGGGGGAAAAAAAAAGAAAAGGAAAAAATCAAATATTGCTTCTTCCATTATTTTATAATAAGGGCTGCAGCTAAAGGTTTTTATAGCCACAGATCAAGAGATCATAATAGAAGCATATTGACAGATTTTTTTTCTGCAATACTCCAAGGAACTGGCTGTAGCAGGAAAATATATCAAAACCTTATCATCAGAGCTGAGATCTTCTGTGAAAAATCAATAAAGAGTTATACATGGTTTGAGTTTAAACAGTTCTCTGTAGTCATTTAAACATAGTGCATCTGTGCAGCTTTTTACCTCTGGAGACTGGTGTAGCCTAGCAACTGCAAGGCTTAAACCGATTAACTACAAATGAAGTACTGTACGCCTATCAAAGCAATTGCTCATGGTTGCCTTTGTTGCAGGGGCTGAGCTAATTGAACATGATACAGTATGAAGATAATTAACACCCATGAGTTTGTTAATTGCCTGTTAGCATTACAACACAGTCTCTGCATTTCTTTTTACCTTGTTCTTCTGCAGTACCTTCCTCCCTTAAAAGGGTGCATGACTTTTTTAGTTGACAATGATATCTTAGAGTTTATTAACCCTTTTCAAAGGGAAAAAAAAAAAACACATATAGTAATGAAGCAAATACATGCTCTTGTCAAACACAAACTCCCACTTAGTCCAAGCAATTTAAAGGAGAAAAAATTTGGTTTACATAGACTGTACAAAATATGTTTATTTTCAGGGCTAATTTATTTCAAGCAATGTAGCCATTATAAATGCTTTAAAATATCTTCTGTGGGCTGCTTTTATGACTCAGCTGCTCTGCCTTCTAAACTGAACGATAAATGTCTTTTAGGGTTGGAATACTAATTGAAGGCAGCATCTGGTCAGCAGCTGACCTCCCATACTTGTCTTTGTTGACTACCCAGTTAAAACTAACAGCTTATTTGCTTTATTTACCAGCTTCTCTTTCCGTTCTGGGGAGAGGAGGGCTAAGCTCAATTTTACTTATGCCAAAAGGTAGTGCCAACTAATACAAAATAAAATTGATTTTCCACAACCATTTAATCTGATATAGATTTAATCTGATATAGATTTAATCTGAGCAAATTCCTTTTGAATTGGTTATTGTGCTTGGGAAAGTATTTCATTTATTATACTATCTTCTAAATTTGTGAAGAATGCACATGAAAGCCCATAAAGACAATGTAATGCATGCCGTAAAACTATATAGGGCACTTCCTTATAAGGAGGCAATGGCTACAGGAAAGCAAAATAGACAAAAACAGTAGCATTTGGTTGCCATAGACGAGCCTCCACTGCTTAATCGCTGCTTTTCCAACACTGAATGTAAATGCCTTGATTGTGTCACAGTTGTTTAGAGTAGAGTTTCTTAAATGATCTTGGGTTTCTGAGCTGTTACTGTCATAGTTAATACTCACAGAGAAGCTGTTCCCTTGAGGAACACTACTAGTGCCCAATTACAAGTTCCATCATCAATCATAAGTATTATTTATTCAGCAAAATGAATTGCTAATTAATAACTGATGAGCATTATGGCCTTGAAGTCTGTAACACTATTAATTACCTTGGCAATTGGGATTCTGCTGGTGTAGACTACCAAGCACATTTTCTCAACAATTAGTACAGCAAGATTAGAAGGCACATACCTGCTATGATAACAAGGGGGTGATGATCTCTAA
The DNA here is from genome assembly GCF_034315485.1 of Pezoporus occidentalis. NCBI lineage: Eukaryota > Metazoa > Chordata > Aves > Psittaciformes > Psittacidae > Pezoporus > Pezoporus occidentalis. The sequence continues at coordinate 697,603 of NW_026913683.1, read as the reverse complement.
GGCTTTTAGAGAGCCATGCAGTGTCTGCAAAGAATAAACAAGATTACAGCCCTACTGTGCTGGACTGTATCCTTAAAATTGTTCAGTGACAAAGAGAAAACTGTTTTGTGCAGTGTATCGACTGGAAGAATTGGCACTGCATCCTAAAATGAGTGTTCCTGCGAGGAAGCAATGTGGTAGCAGTCTGCTCAGGGTAACACTGCTGCCTTGTGCTCAGTACCCCAAGGCTGGTGTTTGGCTGGTGCAGTGTGTTGTGATTAGTACACTGACCTGTGACTTTAGACCTCTAGCAATTGCTATCTACGTGGTCTCATAGTGGTTACACATTAACATCACTGTAAAACTGAATATTTAATGAGAGAAGAAGAATACAATCTACAAAAAAAAGCAGCTTTTTCAGTGACGTCGGTATTCACAATGCTGACACTATGTTGCCCTACAAGTTGATGATTTACTCCTCACAGCCATCTTCTGCTTTCTCTTCCACTCCTGTGCCACCGTGAATTTTGAGTGTAAATTCCTTGGGGCGGGGAGTGGATCTATATTTGTCTATAAAGTATCCAAAATGTCCATGGAATTGTACAAACAACTTGAATATTGTCCAATAAAGTGGAAGACTAAGACCACCTCCTGCCACAATGCCAAGATTTGTTTTCTGATTGTCCGTAAAAAAAGCTAAGCTACTGCAAGAGCACAGCTAAGCTCCTAGACGGTGTGAATTCTGCACAGTGATAAAGATAAAAATTATTATTGTGGAACACTAAGGACTCTAATGTGGCATATATGCACTATAAAAACACAATTTCCAGCTGCAATACAAAAGCAAAGACCTATATGAAAGCCATCATATATGCATCTGTTTTCTTTAAAGTGCTGAAACAGGCTAGAGGATGTTGGAAACATGTGCTAAGTCTATCTTTTCTGTATCACTTTGATAGCAGGCTGGTGGCCAGTCCCTACTGTCATTTTAACTCCTTACCCAAGGCTAAATTTTGCATTCATCAAACAATAAAACCAACAGCAGTGTTTGTACCATGCAGGAAGGAGATGTCTGCCATCCCATCAAGAGGAGGCTATTTGCTGCAGTTATCCAGCATGAAGCTGGTAATGTACACTCATAATGGTTAAATAATCAGCTCTGTTGGAAATCTCAATGTACTGGACGATTTTCAAATAGCAAAGCAAAAGCCCACTAAAGTTGTCTTGTTCATCACTGCAACTATCTTTATAGGAAAGTTTCCATGTTATGAGCCTAGATAGTACATCTCTGATTTGTGTATGTGAAAAAGAACATATAAGCTCTTTCCTGAAAAAAATTACAATCACAATAATGATCTCCATGACCTTTGTAAAGACAAATCTCCTTGCCTTTAACGAGTGGCTTACACATAGACAATTTTATTTGGAGATGGGACATCTTTACCTTTTCTTCCTAAACCCAATGATTTCTACTAAACGACAGACTACTTTTTTGTCTCTGTATTTGCCTCATGATTCTCTTAAAAAGAAAATATACGAAAAGTAAAATATGGAGAGAAAGTTTCTTGCTCATGAAAACTGCCTTCATATGAATTTGCATTTACAGTTAAGTCTTATGTGATCAGTTTTCCTTTTATCCTATGAATTGTAAAGTCTGCTTGGATCCATTGAGAGTCAAAAGGAGGAGAATGCAGTGTGCTTCAGCATAAGACCACCAACTCACAGACCACCATCATTCCCAACTCAGCAATTTGGGAATCAACTGAGTCAGAGAGGCTTTGCTAGAGGAAATCTTTGATCATGGTACATTCTTTTTTTGTTGTGCTACAGTGTAAAACAACTTAGGCAAAGAAGAGACAGCTTCACTGATAAAGGGTATGAGCACAATATATGCCAGGATTTGTTCCCTCTACCCAGAACAGTCCTCCACCACTTTTTTGGCAGACCCTGTGCTGTCTGACATGCTGACATATCTCCACATCATGACAGCATACCATAAAAACAAAATTCTGGAAGCAAAACAGCTTTAACAATATTTGACCATCTGGCTTCATTTGTTTTTAACTTGGAATCTATAGAGAGTAAGGGGCCTTGGCTGGGATCTCCTGGGATCTCGCCCAAACACTGCTAGAAAGTTTCCCCAGCTGAGTCCCAGTCCCAGCCTGATGCACACCACCTCAGCGCCTACAAGTCCTGAGGACTCCTGAATGGACCAGATACATTTTGCTAGGAGCAGTGTGCCTATGTCATAGAGGAAATTAAATATGTATGTATGTGTGTGTGTATCATAGAATGGTTTGTATTGGAAGGAACTTTAAAGCTCGCTTAGTTCCAACATGCCTGCCATGGGCAAGGACACCTTCCACTAGATCAGGTTGCTCAACGCTCTGTCCAACTTGGCCTTGAGCACTGCCAGGGATGGGGCAGCCACAGCTTCTCTGGGCAGCCTGCGTCAGTGTCTCACTGCTGTCACAGTGAAGAACTTCTATGTATATCTAATCTAAATCTACCTTCTTTCAGTTTAAAACCATTCCCCCTTGTCCTATCACTACATGCCTTTTAAAAATTTCCTCTCAAGATTTTCTTTTAGGACCACTTTAGGTACTGAAAAGACCGTTACAAAGTCTCCCCAGAGCCTTCTCTTCTCCAGGCTGAACAACCCCAACTCTCTCAGCCTGTCTTCATAGCGGAGGTGCTCCAGTCCCCTGATCATCTTCATGGCCCTCTTCTGGACTCACTCCAGCAGGTCCATGTTCTTCTTATGTCAGAAGCCCCAGAGCTGCACACAGCACTCCAGGTGGGGTCTCACAAGAGCCGAGTAGATGGGGTGAATCGCCTCCCTTGACCTGCTGGTCACCCCCCTTTTGATGCAGCCTAGTATACAGTTGGCTATATCTGTGTTTTGGAGTGTGACACCAACCCCTGACCACAGCTACTGATGGAGCAGGTGGCAAGCAGGACATACAAAACAGCGACCATGTAGGGGTTGACCAGATATGAACTCTTTTGCTCCTAAAAGACAACATGTGCCTTTGCTAGGAGATAGCCCTGAAACGCACTAAGGGAACTATCACAGAGTTGGCTCAGGCAAAGCTGTCCTGAAGCCAAATCATTCTAAAGCATTATTATCTTTTCAGAAAATTATGTTTGAGTGGTGCCAACAGGAACTGTGGAAACCCATAAACTCACCCAAGACAGGAAAAGCTGTGATACATTTTAGCTGATAATAAAAAACATTTTTTTTTTACTCATTACTAAATACTGCAGGAATCTGTAAATTGACAATGTTCGCTGGAAAATGCTGTACAATACTCTGGGATAGCATTGCTTGAAAAGATGAAGCTTTTTTGCTCGTCTCCAGTTCTACGTCTTTTGGATAAAGCAAAGGCATCATTTGAGGTGTGGGCTACATCTGTAAAGCTGAATCCTGTAAGTATCTAGATCTGGAAAAAAAAAACCTGTGTTGAGTTTTGCATTTCATCTTAAGAAACTTCTGCAGACACTTCAAACTCCAGGAAGCATTTAAAGTTTATGGTCAGAATTGCAGAATAAAAGGATCCCCTTTTACAAATAATACATGTTGTAAATGCTAAAGCTGATAAAGCTTACATTTTGTTTCTTTCAATTCCTAGCCAGTGCAGCACATAAACCAATCATGAGGTGTTCAGATTAATTTCTATTCCATATTTCACAAAATATAAGGTAACAGATTTTCTATTCCCTGATTGAAGTCAAAATAAAAAAGACAAACAGCAAAATTGCCTCCCAGTAAAATCACTCATTTGTTCGATTTCATCAAGCTGGTATTTGGTCCTCCAGAGACATGTTCATCTCTAGAGAGTTCTTTTAAGAAGTTACCAAGGAAGTTAATGGAAGACTGAAGCTAATGGCACACTCCAGGGGAAAGAAACTGGAAAATCATGTTTTAAAAAGCAGCATGAGCTGTTCGAGACGTGCGTTGCAGAAGCTTTCAGCACCTCTGTATGACTAGCAAACACATTTCACTGTGAATTTTCATTCCCTTCTTCAACCAACTTTCTCCTTTCAAAATTCCTCTTCATTTTAAGCTATCTACAGCTGTGTTTTTATCTGGATTCAACAGGGTGTCTACTTAGCACTGTTTATGATAAAGGTCTGGTTTAAAAATAAATTGTGTTATATTATAGACAGTAGGGCAGCTTGCAGTACTAGTCTAACGTACACGCTCAAAATTTTGATTCTTGCCAAAAAGGAACATAAAGCCAAATACAGTTTCCAGAAGTGAATTTCCTATTTCCACTTACAGTTTTTGTAACTCAGGATTTTGTACAAGATCATTTTGGTGAATTAAGCGCACAAAGCTTTCAGGGAAAAGACTCTACATCTTCCTTTGTGAGCAGCCACAAACCTAGGTCAGAATAAACCTTTCTGAAAGGGTAACGTGATGTTTGTTGAGCCCTATACTGAACTGCTGAAGAGGAAAAAACGGTGAATGTAAAGAAAATGAGATGGAGTGTTGAAAATCCAAAAAACAAGTAAAGCTCATTTTATAGCTAAAGCTCAGTGTAGAACAATAGCGTGTAATGGAGAAAGTGAGAAAAGAACCCAGAAGTCTAAAATTAATTGTACAAAACAGTTACTAAAATAGAAACACTTTTCTAGGAAGAGGCTGGGTAGAGGAGGGTGGGGAAAATGTTTCACAGAGGAATACACAATCCTGAAGGGAACAGAAATGAGATTTTACAAGGCTGTTTGAGCTTATGTCAAACACAAGAACAAAGGAGCATAAACTAAAGCTAAGGGAAGGGTCAGACCCTCAAGGAATTTAGGCAGAATTTCTTTAGATAGGGAGTAGTGAATATATAGAATAAAAGGCAGAGGACAGCAATAGAGGGGAAAAAAGTGCCTCAAAACTATTTCAAATGGTTATAAAACAGAAACAGAACTCTAAAAACAGTAAGAAGCATTATGGAGCAAATTTGCTAACAGAAGAAAGAGAGGTAAATGATCAGGCTTGTTTCCTCTCCAAGGCTGTTTCCTATTTTTCTTCTTCACAAAGGTGAGGCAAGGCGAGTACTGCCGAAGTCCGTCATGATAAAGAAATACACCATCTCATCACCAGCAGGACTTCTGGCCACCCAGACCCTGGTGACTTTGTGCTCTTACTCAAGTACTTGCTTATCACCCCTTTATTAAAAACTGAAGCCCTCAGATCCCCATCAAGCTGCCAGCTATCTCCAAAGCCACCCAAAATCCATAGATGCCTTCCAATTTTCAAAATTGAATTTTGAAATGTTCCTACAAAGCCTGTTTGCAGGCAGGTCCTGGCAATCTTGACAAGCTGGGAAGCTTACATCCCTGCCTCTCCCTATTGCTTATTGGAATCCATAAACAAGTTTTTCTTCTGTTTACACCCTGAGCTCACAGCCAAGCCAGAAGATGCAAGTCACACATGAAATGCAATGGGAGGAGGCAGCAGCATTACTGCTCAAGGAAGATGCCAAGCAGGGAATGAAACTCAGGTTTCACTGCTCCCAGAAGGTGCCTGGCCCATGGGCTATTTGGGCTTATCCTTGCCACTGTCCAGCCCAGGAAACTTAAGTTCTTCTCTATAAACTTCAGCGGTTTCTACCAGGGAGTACAAAGTTCCCGCATTCTAATCCCCACTTCAGTTAGGAGCTCTCCTGAAGAACAAGATGCTACCCTGAACACACACACACCCCACCCATCCCCACCCCAGGAAGGTTTGTAAGGAGACAGGTTCCCACGTGCCTGGTGGACACAATAAAATCTGAGCTTTTACAGAAGAGGTCACCACCACGGCCTTGCTCAGGTGCCTCTGAGGAGGAAGGGTTTCCTTCTGCCTGGCTAAACAACAACCAGCTATTTCCTGAAATGCTTTTCTGTGTCCAGAGCAAAAGACATGCATCCCCAGTGCACTACACTGAGCGATGGAGAGGCTGGGGAGTGTGTCAGCTCCACTGGCACTCCTGCACAGGGCTCCTACTGCCCGCTCAGGGCTGGCTGTGGTGATGCTCTAACTTTTGGGTATAAGACATACTGCTCTTCCAGTCCTCACTCCTAATGGGGATCGAGCCCTTCAGACTAAAATCCCCATTAGATGTTTACACATCTGTGCCCACCAATTTCAACAGGGCTGAGTAGTCAAAGCTGCTTTTCTGCTCTAGGTTTAAGCAAATTGTGCTTGTAAACAATACACATGAAACAGTAAAAGCACTGGTAAAGGTGTATACTTCAGTCTCCTGCTTCTGGAGCTTCCTTGGCTGCATGCCTGAAAACATTTTGCCCAGGCTAAACAATCTGCAGGCAGCAGTTTGCACTGCTCCCCATGGACAATCACTCAGCAGCCTAATATATTTCAGTAATGATTTTTTCCTAAGATTCAGCTTAAATTTTCTCTTGCTTAATTTCACCCCATCACTCTTAGTTATACCTTCCTGTACTGTCCTAACTATTATCTCTCTCTTTTTTCTTTTTTTTTTCCTTTTGAGTTCAGGCTCCCTTCAAACTTATCTGTGTTTCCCATCAATCATCTTCTAGCAAAGTCATAGATATGGCACTTAGCTTTTTTTTAATCTTTCCTCATCATTTGGTCCCTTCTGCTCTGATTGCTTTGTTGCTCCTCTCACCTTCTCAACAGTTTGTCAATATCTTTGTAACGAGGCTTTTTCCAGGATTTCATACAATATTGCAGGTGTGGCCTGAGACTGACACCTACCAAGTCTATTGCCACTCTAATGTAATGTCCTTATACATAAAAACCCAAACTGTATCAATTGCCTTTATTTCTGCCCTGGCATTCCCAATTCACTAAAGAAACACAGCACCAGCAATAAATACTGTGGGTTGTAGGACCCAGTTTTCAAGAGGTCCCTGCTTCAACTGCAACGCTAGCTTGCAAAAAAAAAGCCAACACCAAGCTGTTTCCAAACCTGGTCTTTGTCTGCAAGCCTGCTAAGAGCATGGTCCCAAAGGAAAGCAATAAATGCCTAAGAAAAACAAATCAATTGGTCTTGATGGGTTTTTTGGAAAACCATCTGGAGCATCACCCCAGTCAAATTCAGTCAGACAGTCCTGAGCAACCCAGCGCAGCCCCAAAGACCCTTCAGCCGCAGCATGCAAAGCAGTGACATTTTCACATATGGAACTTTGTGCAAAGACAGGGGAAGGTCCACTTGAAAAACTTCAGGGCTTGCTGTGGATTCTGTTTTTCACTCCGGAGGCTGGAGCTGGAGTACATAAAGGGCAAACCTGTCATCTGTTAAACAAAATGCCTAGGGAAAGCCAAACTAAGCCTCTGAATCACAGTGATGCCAAAAGCCCTCTGCTCCAGAGCTCTGCCAGACTGCTACCATCTCACCCGCAGCCCTAGCACACACACAAGCATAGGAAGACTGCCAATCCTGTTCCTTACCACAGAGAAAGAGAACTGTATGCCTACCAATACAACTTTAATAAAATTACCCCATTTTAGGCACTGGGACACAATAAATTACATTTTCAGTAAGTTCTGACAAACCTCTATTGATAACTTTCAGGAATTCATTCTCTGGCTCCCATTTCTCCACATGTAGCTTAAAAAAATATCACATTTCCATGTAACCACATTACATACAGCATATCTCCTGGGATTCAGTGCTCATATGATTCAACTAAAGAGAAGTTAAAATATAAACCTTAGTTTCTATTTAAACCCACAGTTCAGGCAGTAAAGCCCTAACCCTCTGCTCACCAGGTATTCATGTGAACCATTAGACAGAAACTTCACAGAGATACTACATTCAGTAATTGTTCCAGGGGGAGAAAGGGGAGTAAGAATATTTAAACTCATTATCCTTAAATTAGCCCACACCTGACTAGTTGCATCTAGTCTGAATTAGCAGGTAGTCGTGGCTCCTCCTTGCAAAAGAAAGAAAAGCGAGTGAGTACCCAGTCACGGTTCCTTCACATAGCTTTCAGAGCTACATATAATCATCTGTTTCTTCATATTTTGTTTCTTTACCAAAGACTTATCCCTCAGAGCCTGATCATCATTAACTAAAATCTCTCCAGTTGCATTTGCTATTCACTTCAGTAATGCCCAAGTGATCAAAATCAGGTCTATGGGCTTGCCGTGCTTCACACTGAACGAAAGAAAAGGCAGTGTGCATTAATTCCAACTTAGTGGAAGACACTGTGAAGAAAAATTTCCTTTTGCACCTTTATTTAATTTAGTTTGTTTAAGTTTTACACACATGCAAAGCCCTGGTAAGACAGAGTGTGGGCATATAGAGACAGTCATGGAGAGTGAATTTCCAAGCCTAAACTCGTTTCTGCTCATTAGCTGAACAACATTACTTCTACCTGCTCTAACCTACAGTAATTACAGAATTCAGCATGTGAGCTTAAACCATTCATTTCAGTTCACCCAAGGGACAGGGCCAAGCCACATAAATTCCTGAGACACAAGATGCTAAAACCAAAAACGACTTCATGAGCATCCCCTCCTCGTCCTGTCATTTGTATTTGTTTGTGCAAATCCCAAGGCAGTTACAGATTTCAGGGATTCTCCTGAAACCTGCAGTGAAGTATGGTCATGGCTGGTGCAGAGGTGGGACAACACAACTGGTCTCTGTTGGTATCTCTCTGGGTCAAACATAGATATTGCATGCGTAGTTGGTATCGGTTATGACATGGGAAAGTAAAACAATTTACTTCATAAGCCAAATTTCTAGAAAATAGTTGCCAAACCAGTTTAAAATAATGGTCCATCTGATGCAGCAGAGGGGGGTCCCTACCAAAGCTTCAGGGCTTTTAGAGGAAATGCAAGAAGCCCACAGCAGGCAAAAAGAATAAATGTACATAGGAGAGATCTTTTCCTGTAGCTTCTTGATTATTCATTTTCTCAGACCCTGAAACCTGAGAGTTTACTTTCCCCTAAAGCCATTTATCCTTTACCTAAAATAATTCAGAAAAGACTATGTAAATGTCTAACTCTCAAAATTCACTAGCTACCTGGCTTGGACTGCACCTCATTGCAATAAGCCTTTTAAGACGAGTTCAAATATCTCCTTTTTTAGGCTGAAATGTGCATTTTATCCATTTAATTGATTGTGCTTTTGTTCACAGGAAAAGGCAAAGTGGTTCTGGATTTACCTTCTCAATAGCATGTGTTACCCATTTACCTCTGCCGTGTCCCTTCTTGTTTATATTCATCTAAATTAAATAGTACAAATCCTTTCGCTCTCCATTCAGAAGTCTTTTCACATCTTCACAAATTTCCATCATCCCAGTACAAGCTCTGTTATTCTTGCTGTTTCCTTTTTGAGTTGGAGTAATGAGACCTGCACACAAAGAGAGGTTTTTATAATAATGCAATTCTAATATTCTTGCTGTTATTTCACTCTCCCGACTGATACCGTGTATTTGATTTTTAACCACTGCAACAAATGGAGGCGAGCCCTTCACTGGGCTGTCCAGGATGATGCCCACATCTCTTTCACAAGTGGTTACTGTGAATTGGGAATCAGTAACGTGATCGTAATCTCTGCCATCTCTGCTGATGCTGAGTGCCCAAAGCCTCTGTTTATTCATTCTTTCAGACCAAAGAAGCTGATTGCATTTACTACTCTCCTAAGGCCAAGCCCCAAGGATTTTAGTCCTTATATTAAATCAAACTTGTCCTGAAGGCAGTGGGAGTTTGCCAGAGCAAAAAGACTGAGTCAAACTCAGTCCTTCAAACTCAGAGCACCTCAGACCTTGTTCATAACGAGCACTGCAGGGCCAGAAGGTCAGAGGAGTGGGAGAAGCTGTAATTGAAGAACATTTATTGTCAGATCATAAGCACAGTGATTCCATACCTTGCAAATCCTCCCCCCTCGAGCCCTTCACTTCTGTTCTGATGGTTATGAAAAGTGAGACTGCAGAAAGCTTTAGAGACAGCAGAAGCACACACACACACATCCCCCTAGCTGGAAAGGAGCACAGCTCTGGCCCCACACACTGACTCAGTAACACAGCCTGGGGTGGCTTTGCGGGGGTCTCGCTCTTTCCCCTAGCGCCCTTCACAAGTGCTATGTTCTGTTTCCCATTACCTAAAATCAGTCACAGGTTTGCCATTCATTACAAGCAACCTATGGCTTATGGCATTTGAGAACGGAGGCTACCCTTAGCAAGCATTTCTGGCAACCACACCCTCTCTTGGTCAAGCTGGTAAGTGGCACACCTCTGGCCAGATGTGCTGACAGGCTGCGTGGTCTAGAGTCCAAGGCAGAGAGTAGGTCATGCTGGCAGGATCTGGCCTCAGAAAGAGCCTCAGCAGCTCATCCTCAGTCACAGCAGCACCGAGGATACAGAGCAGCAGAAGTCAGTACCGATGACCATAGCAAGATCCTGCTGAGGCTCCAGGGCTTGGCACCATTAGAACTCCTTTCCCAGCCAGGGGCGAACCCCCTGATGCAACATCTGCGAGAAGTTGTTGCATTTGTCCTCCCAGCCTGCACGGCCCAGAGACCTGCACTGGCATGTGCTGATCACCTCAAATTTGTGAGGAAACACAGTTTCAATGACCCACCAAAAATTTCCTCAGTTCTCCTAATTTTATACACTTTTACACATATATGGACTCATATACCAGGTTCTTCTTATAACCTAGGAGAAGCAATAGGATTTTATTGACTGTTTCAAATATATATTTGCATGTGTTTCTCCAGCAGATACTTGTAACGCATTGTTAGGCACTGAGCCACTTTGTCACTACATGTCATTAAAATAAAATTTAATAATCTGTATCCATCAACTGCAGCCACCATTGACCAACAGGGACCATCTCTCAGTCATCATGCATTTCTAATGTAATGAATATATTTGTACAAAATACACAATGGGCATTTCAATTCCTAATACCACTGTCCCTGTGCCATTTGCATTTGTTATTTGTATTCATGAACATTTCCAGAACAAGGCAAGAAAATAAAATATTTATTTTTCTTCAGGAATTTGAGTGAGTTGTTGGACAGCGGATGGCAGGATACCTTCAAGATCCAGCCTTTCACATGACAGAATTGAACAACATCTAATAGCAACAGCAACAAAAAAAAAAGCTAGACCAAAAGATAAAGGGAAGAAGGCAGTGCGGGTATCCTGCTATTCTTTCTGTTAGGCAAAACCAGATGGGCTGAAATATGTTGCTGAGTTGGTATTAGAACATCAGTTTAAAAACCATTTCATGTTAGGCCTGACTTCTGAGAAAGGAAATATAAGAAAAAGGTAGTAAACCAATGTTCTACTTCTCCAGGTCAGGTATCCTGCTCTTCGGATGGTCTTGTTTTCCTAATGTTTTCATATGGCTCCTCTTTTGGTATACTTGTTATTTTGCAGAGCCATGAGAAGAAGACAATACACCTTCTGGAACAGGATGCCATGGTCATGATGACTCAGTGATGTCTTAGGCCCTAGAAGTACTTAATTCATGCATTTTTTTAACTCCGTTTCAAGCCAATAGTCATATACAACTATGCTATACACAACATGCTGAAGAAAAGCAGCATCTATTAATTCAGATGTTGTGTGACTTTATGTAATAGAACAGGACATGAGAGCAATTAAAATACTTACCCACAGCAGCCCTGATCCAATTTTGGACTTAGTACGGAAGAAAATCTCAAATGAATGACGAACATGGGTTATTTAAAGGTCTGTCAGATGACACAGATATATCTGCTTTGCCAAACAAAATGCGGCTTTAATCTCAGACAAGGTTAACTCACTAACTTTTTGTTAGCATCAGGTACTACTTGATGCAAATTGGTTATGCAATACAGGAACCCTCATGTTGCATAAACAACACACACAAAAAGTTGCTTGTCATCTACACCAGCAAAAACAACCCAAAACCAGTTCTATACCTGATAATTTAAATAATAAGTACAGAGCCATGAACTAGATGTTATCCCAAACTCACAGCACAAGACCGCAGGGCGGAGGAGACAATGATTTCCTCTAGATCTTGGGCACAGGCATTCCCTGCCCCAACTTACATCCTACCCACCACCCTCAGCTGAGCCTGTTAGAAGTGGTGCAAGCGGTACATCTTGTGAGATAATGAACAGCTAAATTAGATTGAGATTTGGCCTTAAAAAATCCATTCTGGGCACAGATTCATTCTTTCCCAAAGCATTTTGACTACTGTCAGGGCTCTAGGAGTACACTATGTGATGTGCAAGCATCCATATTTTTCTCTTCTCAATCCCAGATTTGTGCTGTGGTGACCCATATACAGCCACAGACAGCGAAGAGTTAAAATCCCTTGTGTTGCATGAGTTTAAGGTTAAAAATTGTTGAAGTGCTTCGAGTCATTTTTTACCAGGTCTTTTCGTATTGTGCAAGAAAAGAGGGTTTGGGAAACAACTCAAATAGTTGTGCTAAAGGCTAGCAGAGAAAGGGTACAAAAATGAGATTGAAAGTAATAGGCCTATAAATCTGACACCCAGTGCCCTGGTCTTGCAATGCGATCTGCACCCACAATGAGACCGATTGATTTCAGCAGGTCCCGTACCTGCACAAGTGCCCCTCATGCAAGGCTGCTGGCAGGGCTGGGGCTTGCCCTGCTGCAGCACCAATGCAGCCTTAGTTAGGAACAACTTGATCGCATACTGTGCTAGGAGTGCATGTTTCCAAAGAGCTTTTGGCAAGAAAACATGTCCATGAACCATTTAGACTTCCTGCATTTTCATAATGCATTTGTTGTTGCCTCACTACCTTCACTGCCTCTGGACTATTTATGCACCGCACAATGAATGGGTCTTGCACAAGCACGTACTCCTGTCTCTTGACAAAGTTACCACAAACATTCACTGAGGTTTATTGAATAACACAGCTAAATAACTTTTACTAGTCATTTGAACAACTGAATCAGGTCATTTGCACAATTGGCTGCTTCAATAGTAAAATAGCACAGATTAAATACTTAATTTTTTTCCCAGTTTTTGAAATTGTGCAAAATATTGTGATCAGCTGCAGTTTTCTAATAACATCAATAGGTGGTGCTCTCAATTTCCTTAATGGTCTACTATAACTTCAGTTGGGAAAGAAAATATGAGTTGGGGGCATCATATCTAAGTTTTCAAAAGCTGCAGTTCTTTGTTATGGCATGTTAGCAAGCATTCGCTGCAAGAGCTAAAGTTAATGTGTCAAAAAGACAACTCATCACTCCTTTTATTCTCCCCAAAGACTCAGCAATTCTGCAAAGTTTTCATGCCAAACTTGGGCCAGATTTTCCAAAGTTTTCAGCATGTTGTGCAACAACCTCTTGAAAATGTTGCCAGATTTTCACAGAGCTACTGAGATTTGGATGGACAACTAACTCCACATGCTGGACATGAGAGAACTTCACCCTTCTTAAGTAAAAATGGGAAGTGCGTAATTTGATAGACAAATGATAGCCAAAGAAGAATTATGCTTCAAATTGACTTTTAAAATCTGTTTACTTTCAAATACACTGTGGATAGACTGCATTCTAAAAGGAAACATGGAAGTGAAGTATTACCTTTACTGATATATCCAAGCTGCATGCAGAAAAAAAGAGTGTCAATAGTGTATTTTCCAAAACACAGGAACTTTGTGGGTTTATAAAACATACCCTTCTGAAATCACTATCTTTCTGATATGCTATATATTTACATCTACTGACTTAAATATTCTAAATATAGCAAGCAAGCCATTATGACCTTCTCCTAATTGAACAAGACAGACAAGAGTGCATGATGCCGTACATCTATATCTGGGGGAGAGAGAGAATGTGCACACAAGACAGCGTGGGTAATGAGATCTTCTCTGCTATTACAAGCAACCTATGGCTCTGGGGCACCCGGCTCTCAGGGCTACTTAGAGAATTCAAAAACGGCTCAGTTGAGTTTTCCATTAGTCTTTATCCAAGTGACCTGTTATGTCCTGATGGCTGGTGCTGTTTCATTGCTGAGCATTAGCTAGCTCGCAACAGAGCCTGCATCATCCCTCCCAGCCTTTAGCCCTAGCCAAGACTAAAATACTCATTTGGTCAGGCTCAGCTATGATCCAGTTTATGGCTGCTCCTTTGTTCCCAATGCTCAAGTGAAGAGGGTAATTTACTTCCCTTTGTTACAATTAACGATGTTAAACGCCAGGGAAAGGGCAGAGCTGAAGAGCATGAATTACTGTTCCAAGCAACATTCTGGCATTAAAAAAAGCCCTCTTCTGGCAAGACAAAAAATTTGAAATTTCCTGGGGGGGGGGGGTAGAGGGTGTGAAATCGAGCATATTGATTTGGAACTGCCATATTTCATCTTGACAGTGCTGCAACCCTTTGTTTTAACAACAGAGCTCTATTCCAATTCTTATCAATATGTATGTACCATCCCTAATTAGATATTTCAGTACTTCCCAAACACATCCCAACCTTTTTCCTGTCAGAAAACATCAGTGAAGTGGGAAATACTGGTGTGAAATATTTTGATGAGGAATAAAAGGATACTCTTTCAGTAAAAATATTTTAGCCATCTCTAGCTTTTTCCCTGGCACAGTCATTAAGTTTTACCAGCTTTAATAGAAAATGGGCAGATTAATGGTTTTGAACAGCATGCTTGGGTGGGCAGCTACACCACTGCAGGACCAAAGGCCCTGGACTCCTCAGACAGGCAGGCTCAGCTCCCATGCTGCCAAAAGCAAGGGAGGGGGCTATCCCTATGCCATCAGCCTCAATACATCACACTCCAGTCCAGCTAGGGCTGAATTACACTATCTATGCCTGTACGTAGATGCTGATAGCTTCTCCCTAAGGTCCCCTGCTCTGCCTCAGCATGGTCCCAGGAGAACTCGGCTGTTTTGGAGGGTCAAGCTCACACCCTTCAAGCCAGCACAGGGCAAGTTGCCCATACCAGGCTCTTCTTGGCCATTTCACAGAAACATCCCAATGCAAACACACATCATCTCCCCTGTGTGCCAGTAACCTTTATGTGAAGGTGTGCAAACCACAGGGATCCACCAGGCAGAAACCTACCCTTCCTACCCTTGCAGCTGTGCAGTGAAAATATCCAGACCTCCTTAACACATGTGCTCTTTGGAACTTCTCCACCTCATCCTCATATAAATAAACATAGGAAATGGTTGGTTGCCAGTACCCTAATGAAAGTTAATGAGCCCTTGCCCAGCTCTGCAGCACAGGTAGGACAGCTGTCCTCTGCCACAAGGACAGCATTAAAGCCACTCTTCAGGAGATGGAGGCTGTTTCTGGAGTCCTGGACAGGTTTTCATGCCCAGGAAGGCTTTAGGGCTTCCACAGGTGTATTTCCCTCCCTTTTGCTCCATGTGAATCCTATCGGGGTAGCACATGGGTTGGAGAGGGACACTACGAATATTCCAGTAAGAGGGAAAAAAAAAATGTAGCCATGGAGTAGTAGTCATGTTTCACATTATCATCATTCTAAAGTCCAGCCAAAATATTTCCCTTTTATAAGGCTAAATGTCTCTTGACTCCCATTGAACCCCCAGTATAAATATCCTCTCTGCACCATGTACATCTATGTAAGATGCTGTAGAGAGGATATAAGCTGTATAAAACCTTGATAGAACAAAATAAAATGTGCACCAATGTGCATCTGATAGATGCAGCAATTGATTTGTGGATTAGGTTTTTATTTTCAGCCCATTGAAAAGAAATAATGTATGGAGGCAATCTAGTACTAAGCATTTTAGAAAATCTATTTGAGATCATTTCAGCAGAAGCTCTGGCAGTTTGTCATAAGAGGGGAGGAGAGCAAAGGATAATTGTCTGCAGTCTAGTAAAACACAGAATAACTGCCATCACACTTGAGTGAGCTTATAGCCAGCCTGTCCCAGGGCCTCTAGAAGATAGAGCAGTTAATGTTCCCTTTTATTTCAGAGGTTATGTCACTTGTATCACAGATTTATACCATGATACAGCAATTTCATCCAAACAGATGGATAATGATGTCAAAGGCAGAAACCCTGTTTTTATTGAGTTTTGCAAAGATTGCTCAGATAGCTGCTTCAATTGAAAAGCCCCAGCAGTACTTCAGCTCTTAATCTTTGTAATCTCAGTGGTATTAAATTTCATCATTTTTGTTTGAAGGAGGAAAATTCTGCAGTAATGGCTTCCTAATAGGAAACACAGAGGATACAAAGCTGAGGGCTCTCTATGCAGTTGTTCCATAAGCACTGCTGATTTATAGGGCTGTTTATGACAGAAAGGAAAATTATCTTCTGCGGGTATAAATCAGGTAAAGAGTAGGAAATTGAACTTAGATATCATCTTGTCAGATGCTTAATGTTCTTCCTCCTGTCACTTTGGATAGGCCCAATTTGTAGAATACTGCAGAGGTAAAAGAAGACAATTAACAGTGACAGTAAAGTAATAGATGAAGCCATAAAACCAACCTGCTGGTGCTAGATGCTATGTATGATTTTAAGATGAAGTAGTGCCAAAAGTATATATTAGCTCAAACCAACCATTTCCTGTGTTCAGCAATACCCACCGTGGCACTTGTTTGTCACTTTCATTGAGATCTACATACTACCCTTTACATATTAATGAACCTGTAACATCTCACCTTTCCTGAAAGTCAAAGGAGCTTCTCACCAGCTTATTTGTTGTTTACTTATCAAACCACATGGATTATTTGCTTAAAAAGCTTTCCCATTACTGCTATCACATTACTGGCAGGCACACACGGGCTAGATGGAGACAGAAGCTACCTTTGTTTCCTGAAGGAGGAAACAATGGAGGACCGAATGTCATAGCCAGGCTTAAAGCACTGCTAACCAGGATGGGGGGTTATGGGGCTGGGTTTTTTTTTAGAAATCCCAGTGTTTGGCTAAAAGAGAAACTAAAAAGAAAAAAAAAAAAAAAAAAGAAAAAGAGAAAGAACCCAAGGGCCAGCGGAAATGAACTCTGCATTCCATGGCAGGGGGAGGCTCACAAGGAGATATTTCTGGCTACAGCTATTTGCAGGACTGCACTAACAGGACACAAACTGAAGCACTGAGAACACTGAGTGCCTACACAGCTTTTTCTCTGTAAAACTCAAAGGTCATATTGTAGGACTTTAGTTAAAACAACCTAAATCTACAAAAATGGAAAATACAGAAGTATTTCATCTTTTAGAGTTTAGAAAGTATAGACAGCTACACTTGTGTGTAGCAGAGATACTGGAGCCAGATAAAATCCAGAATAAACACCAAGCATCTAGCTGAAGGTCCAGTACCTCTAGGGAAGGGGAAAAGGCTAAACTATGAGAAGTATTTGAAGTTGGAGCAGGTATAACATTCATAAAATACTTTGTGAGAAACAATCATGTTCAGGATTAAATCAGAGATACTCAAAAACACCTCCTCACAGCCTTCTTCCCAACACAAACCCACACTGACTTTCTGCAATAGGAACTGCAACTGGAGTTAAATTGACAAAAAAAACTGTAAAGTTTGATTAGAACAACAGAGAAGACAAGTGAAGTTGCTTCAGCATAATGACTATAACTGATCACACATGCTCAGGTTTTTTCCCTTGTTTTAGGACTTACATTTCCTAGTACACACTGTATTGTTCTCCTCTGTAGTTGATCAACTCTACTGTAGTTGATTCCACTCCCAACGCATTCATTACTCAAGTTTGAGGTGAGCAAATGAATTTATTCCGGCCCTCTTGCTGTCTAAGCTCAGGCCAAGGGAAAGCTAAAGGAACAAGCCTTCGGAGTTAAACGAAAGGACACTCACTCGGCAGCAGGCTTAGTCAGTTGCTCCTGAAAAGCTGAGGACCCCAGATGGCAGGGGGTGGACAGCCTCTGCTGCCAACAGAACACAACTGTTGTGTGACAGAAAAATCTGCCTGTGTCCTTGCAGCTCCCAGCTGTCTGCTCTTAAGAGCAGACTAAAGACAGCTCCTGCTATTTCAAAGCACTATTTATAAGTACTCATGCAAAGTAGTGCAAAAAGCAAAGGCATGATAGCCTGGCCAAGCATCAGGAGACAAAACTAGCAGCCTTCCTCTTGGAGATTTGCATTTCATACTATTGAGGCAACACTACCAGCAGTAGCTGCTGTTGGTAGCCCACAGCTTCCCTAGATGGGCTCCAACTTGCGTTGGAGGCATTGGACGGCTCTATGGTGCATAGAGGCCCAAGTCTGGCACACCATCAACTTTGCAGTTAACAGCCTTCAGATATTTTCTTTCCCATTTTTGTTTAAATGTTCCAACATAAAGCAGTAATTTAGTTACGGGAAGTGCAAAACAAGAGCCAAGCCCAGCATTTTCCCACTGCAACATAAGCAAGAAACTTATCTTTGTCCAATGCAAATGCTTTCTCACACCAGAAAAGCCACCAAAAATACCATTTAATTGTTGAAATATGAGAGCTTCTTCCTTCAGTAACTGCATTTCCCAGAGCTTCCTGGGATTTCTTGGCGAAGATACTGTCTGCAGTAACTTTTACACAGATTATATTTTTCTCTCCTAATAGAAGTTTGCCAGATGACTTGAAAGTATGGGCAGCAACCAACCTTTTCCAGTCAGATGCTGTCTCTGTATATAACTGCTTGAGAGTATCTGAATTAATTCAAAACTGCCTGCATATGGCAGGGATGGGGTTAACTTTTTCATAGCAGCCCCTCTGGTGTTGTGTTTTGGATTTTGGGCTAAAACAGCATTGATAATACAGCAACATTCTGGCTGTTGCTGAAGTGTGCTTGCCCGGCCTCAAGGCTTTCTCTTTCCCACTCTGCTCCCCAGTGAGTAGGATAAGGGTGAGCAAGAGTAAGTCTTCTGGAAGATTTAATTACTTTTGACAGATTACTAGCAAATGGGACCACCAAAACCCTTTGCAGATTCTCCACTGCCACTCAGCTCTTTAACTGTTTGTAGTTCCTCTCCCTGTTACTTGAGCCACTAAGGAGATCTGGGATTAAGTATAGGTCAGACTGTACGTAAGAGTTTATAAATATTATTGATAGACACTTCAATAAATTAATCAAGTCTTAGTAGTGCTTTTGGCTACAGAGTTGATGACTGCTATTGCTTATAAGAATGCATATCACCTTTCTAGTATAATTTATCTTATAGATATTTTATTAACTCTTTAATAATCATAACTGGAAGTTGACTGTCAAGTACAGCCAAGCTCCTGCCTGTGACAGAAGTGACAGGAGTTTAGATTGGATATAAGGAGGAAGTCCTTTACCATGAGGGTGGTGAGGCACTGGAATGGGTTGCCCAAGGAAGTTGTGAATGCTCCATCCCTGGCAGTGCTCAAGGCCAGGCTGGACAGATCCTTGGGTGACATGGTTTAGTGTGAGGTGTCCCTGCCCATGGCAGAGGGGCTGGAACTAGATGATCTTAAGGTCCTTTCCAACCCTAGCTATTCTGTGATTCTGTGATTCTATGACATGTTCTGCAACAGTTAGCTCAAATCCCAGAGGGCAGCTTACCACAGAATGAAGTGCTTCCAGGAGAAGAACCACATACCTCTATATTCACCATGTTCCATCTACCCATGTGGAAGCAGCCCAAAGACTATGGGGGGCAGGGGAGAGGTTTGGTGCCTGCTTCTTTTCCTGTTACACACACACTATCTTTTTATTCAGTGAAAGCATATTTGTTCAATTAAGTTTTCTGGAAACACTCCTTGGAACTCCAGTAAGTAACAGCTAAAAAAATCATTTACTTGCAGTCGTAGCCTACTTTCAGCATAAGAGACAGTAAGAAAACAACTGAAAGTGCCTTTTCTCCCCAAGATCTCCTGCCCTCCCTTCCACGGAAAATGACACCTATTGTCCATGGCCAAGGAACTTTCAACTAAACATTACAGAAACACCATTAGCTGTTTCATCAAAAATGCTAAGCAAGTAGTTCAGTTCATAAGTACTTGGACAAATACCACATAAGAACAAGATTTGTGAGGAAATAAATGATGCAATAAAGTCAGGTTCAATAAAATCATGGTGATTTCCCCTCATGGCTATACTTAATGACAAGGACATTATGATATGAAAAATTACTGGTGGACAAATCATGACATACTGAAGCACTCGAGCCTTTTGCCAAAGAGATACCTGAAATGAATCTTGGGTGGATTAGTAACGCTTGAAGTTTTAGGACTTAATATTACTATGTTCATTCCTTCTTATATTTGCTTATATACAGAAGTATGTGTTCTGATTATTCAGTGTCATGTTCTCAGTTATCAGCACCACCATTATATACAACAGTGAACACATACAACCATAATACATAAAATAACCTATCTAGAATTCTAGCCCTGATCCTGATGAAAGCTCCCCACCCAAGACTATTTTCACTAAACTAACAGAGATCCGCTCACATGCTGTAAGACTGGTAAAACCCCTTTTTTGTTCAGGTATTAAAATAAAACATAGGGTAATATTCCAGTGTTGCATAAGCGCAGAGCTATTTTTGTAAAGGCTGAAAAACAAAAACAAATCCCTTTTTTTTGGTCACTATTAAACACATGCATATTTAGAACATAGGTATATCTTGTACTCTGTGGATGAGTACATCTTAGATATAGTATTCACCTTAGAGTACCTCTGAGATGGAGTCTACTGATTGAGAATCCTTACAAAAACATTACTAAAATTGGTTTAATACAACCCTGTGGAGAACAGAAGCCTGAACCATAACAAGAGAGCCTTGAAGATACACATGCCTCAAACGCAGCTGAAAACCCACTCCCTCAACAAGCAATGTTTTGGGAGATGTACAGAAACACACTCCCTTGGCTAGTCTTAAGCAACAGTGCATCTGTAGAGACATCAGATTTCTTAACCCAGCTGCCCAGGGAATCTTTTTCCATCTGCATCCTTACACTGAAGAGTGTGCCTCGGTAAACCACAACATTCATCCTCAGTGTGCCAGGCTTTGGCAGAATCTGCAGAAAGCAATAGCCAGGCAACACACATACTTTATACAACCTGACCACAGGCGCATCACCCATGGAAGGTTCTTATGACCCTCAAGCTTAGTTTTCAGTGGGACACTAGTGGTCCAGGGAGAAATCTCAAGGCTTTATCCCAAAGGGTAGCTGGACGCCCCCATGCCAATGTGAGTGGGGCATTCAACTACTGAATGCTTTATAAACATGTCTGTGTTTAACAATTGAGCTTTTTGATATTTGATAATTTTATCAAGCTACCTACTGAGCCCAGGAGCAAAGATAATGGAGAATCAGCATCAGTTTCTTTGAGGGAAGGCAAAAAGAAAACAAGATTTATTCTTGTACATTTGTTATGAATATTTTGGGGAGTTATACAACTTTAGTTTTGCAAAGCAATTTTCTGAACTTTCACTGACAAACAAATCTGATGTGAAAAATCTTACATCAGCAGGGTTGGTTTGCAGATGTTATTTGCACCATTTATTTATCAAAAATAACTAGAAAATGTTTTTAAAACATCATTCCAGACCTTACAAATAGGAATGTGACACGGGCTGTCTGTTTTACTTATACTGTTTTACTGCTTCATATTCTGAGCAAACAGAGAAGCTATTTTCCCCAGGGGTTCAGGAGGGCATACTATTTCATTTCTTCAGAAAATTGTTTCTCTGGATTTCAATCTTTTTAGCTAGATATGACAAAATATAATATCAAGAACACTTATGCTTTTTATCAGCTCTATTTTCAAAGCATAAATAATAGATCAGTATATATTTAAGTCAGGTGACCAAGCCTTATTTCAGAAATCAAATAAGGATCTTGCAATTTTTAAATGATGCTGTACATTTTCACTACAGTATCATTATGCCCTTAAAATGCTTTCAAAAGACCAATTGATAAGCATGGAATGATTCTGAAGATATTTCACTAGTGTTAATAATACCTCACTCAGGTGGCATTCAATTTTCTGAATCCTTGGGTTAATGAGGCAAATAAATCAAAATTAAATTGGCCTTGGGAAAAAAAAAAAAAAAAATCAAACAAAATTGCATCTATCACATTATACATCCTGAGACTCCTTCAGTACTGCTCACAATGGCTAACAATATTCCAGCTCTCAGACTCATTACACTTACTCATAATGCACTCTAAGATTTTAAAATCAAATAGATCAGACTTCATGACTAGATGAAGACAACAACTTATTAGAATATATCAGTATTTACATAAAGTTGCACACAGTCTTAGTCGGGTACTTCCCAGTAAGTATCCCTAAATTTCAGCTACCCATCATTTTTTCAATGATCCAACAAACCCCTTCCAGGAGGATTTCAGCACAGCAAACCAGCAAAGTTTTAAGATAAGCCTTAAGAAGAAAATACATTCTGCAGCCAGGCCATCATTCACCATCTCTTTAAAAAAGCCCCAGCAAGGTAGAGATGCAGCCAAATAGCTGAAACAAACACTTGAAATGAATACTTCTAGTCATACTGCTGCAGTAGTGGGGAAGAAATATTACCTTCACCCCCTTCTTTAAAGTATGAGAGAAAGGAAATGTTCTCCAAATATTATAAAAGGGAGTCTACTGTTGGGGAATACCAGTGTTGTCAGCTCTTTAAAAAATGGTTAATAATGTACAACACAGAGAACACAGATGCTGCATTTGTTACCAGAAGTAATAAATTCAGCACGAACAAATGATCTTCAACACTGACATGCAATGACACAGCGGTGCCATTGTTTCGCTGTTGTTACTTGTAGCACTTCTCTACCCATGGAGTCACCTGCCTTCACAAGGGCATCCTTTCACCGTAAGGAACTTCCTACAGACATGGAGCCCAGTTGAAGAACTCCTACATTGAGCTGTTGTAACCACCTTCATCTGCTAAGTCAGCAGCAGAGACTCAAGATTTCCATATACATGCCATTTATATGTTTTAATGGAAAATACTGCACAAAAGTAGGTTGTGTATTTTTCCCCAAATAAGTTAGTATTGCTAGCGTTTAAAATTTAATGAAAGTATGCAAAAAAGCTTGAGGTGGGTTTTTATTATTTCAAAAGAGTTAAGGGCCCAAGTGCCCTTATGGCACAGGTTAAAAGCAGCAAGAAACATCACAGAAACATGCTCGTGCAATTTCCCTGGCAACACCTTCCTTGTGGCTTTGCAAAATAGTTTTTATAGCCAAGAGCTTGATTAGGAGTAATTTATTGTGATGCTCTATGCTTTTCCTCACAGAAAACAAACTCCACCAGAGATAGTCAAGAATTTTCTGTCCCTAGTAAAAAGAAGTAAGAAAATCTGTTAGGGACCCCTCCATGGAACTTGAACTAGAAAAGGTTTTAGGTTTATTATCAATATATAACTAGTGTGTATGTACAACAAGCATGCAACCTCCATAGCCAGGAGTTCGAAAGTACTTGCCCTTCTGCTCACAGCAGATTTGGAAGAGATGGGCTCCGCTCAGTCTCTATCCCCCGCCAGCCACTTGGATCAGCTGCATCCTGTGCTTGGGTCCCAGTACAGCCAAACAGTACTGGGGACTAGGGGTTCAGATTTTTGACAGCTTAAAGAAAACCGTTCCAAAAGGTGTTGATTTCACCTCAATATAGAACAAAATAAGCATTTTCCCAGCTCCTGAATTGAAGTTCAGTGCCTAACTCCAGCACACCAACACTGTTCAGTGCTCGGCTGCTGAGGAAGCAGATGTTTCAGAGGAACAAGAAGTTCTACTTCACATTATTCCTTTGAGTTTTGGTCATGACAGACAGCATTGACAGAAAGTCACCATTCAATGGTTATTCAATTGCTTGCTCAGAATGACACAGTAATTTTATTCTGATTTTTTAGTCCACAGAACAGAAGCTGCAACTGCTATCAGTCCCCTCAAGGCTTTATGCTCTTTGGCAAGGAGTATTGATTTGTACTTTTATAGTGCCTCCCAGGCAGTGGTTGTGCACTATCATTATCCAAATAATTTATAAAAACAGGTGAGAAAGAGGACTTGGAAACTCAATCAAAGTATCTTGATCTGCTACGGAAAAGATGAAACATTACTGGAGCAGCTAAAACAATCTTTTAAATCAATGTGTGGTGCAGGTCCGAGATGTTCTCATGTGTTCTGAAAGGCATTTAAAAGCATGTAAACTCGCATTATCATCACACACGTAAACAACTCTTACAAGTATTATCACAGGAGCAACATGAACACAGAGACGTGTCCACTGCCTGCAGGATCAGGTTTCAGCCATAAATCAGATTATGAAACTTAGATTACATTAGAACACAACAAAAAGGGTTAAAGAAACTCTCCCAGAAAAAAGTATTGCGAAATAAGCCACTGGCACAGGACTCCTTTCTACCACTGAACCAACGTTAATTTAAAAGCCAAGATTCATTTGAAAACATTTACCTGTAAATCAAAAGGTCCCCAAAGATTAATTTCTGCATTTACACTATTTGCAAATTATATTTAACTTAGAGGCATCCTTTTTTTTCCCTGAAATAATTGCTTACAAGATGAGAGCTAAAACACAATCTCAAGTGTAGTCGAGGTAATTGCTGCACTTACTGCTCGTGTCATGTTGATGTATTACTATGTATCAAAGGTCACAGTTCTGTACTCATACATTATCAAATTTGAAAGAGCAATATTCGATTCTGACCAACCTTTAAACTGCCCAGAATGTGTGTGAAAATGGATGTGGGACTAACCTGGGTTTTAAAAAAAATGAACCCGTGTTTCGGAAGCTGAGGGGTCAATCAAGCCAGACTGACGGGGTTAGGTGTCACTTCTGTGCGTCTAATACCCTCTTAGATTATCAATGAGGTGCAGTACACCGATCACAAGCTAAAGCAGCTGTACTAATGAAAATGAAACAGTCTGAAAAAATTAGGTGATACAGGCCTGTGACACAGGGCAGTACCTTGTGGACAATAATGCAGGAATAAGGACATAAATCACCATTTAGATACAATAAAACCTGTAATACCCACCCTGAAGTGTCTACGGAATTGCAGGCCAAAGTCAGCATCTCCACAACTCCACGGTCCCCTCTGAAGCTGCCACACTATTTTTTTTTTTCTACTGAGTCAATGCAGGTTTTCCATGCCTTTACTTCACTGCACACACACAATTTTGCAGTCATATGCCAGCCTGACCTTTGAGGGTGGGTAGCTGGCTGCTCATGCCAGGAGTTCTCACAATTGGTTGTAGCACAGATAAATGAGTCTTATCAGAACCTACTCAACCTTGAGCAATTTTATTCTCCTACATATGCTAGTCCAGCTGGGGAGGGCAGAGGCTGCACTGAAGAAGCTGGGACACCCTTATCCTTGCTTTGGTAACATGAGGTCCTTTACAAAAAAAGGATATATCAAGTCCAAGTTGACTGAGTACAGCCAGCACCTAATGAACTACTAAACAGAATTACTGCCTTAAAACCATAAATCATTACCACGTGAAGAGCAACATGACTTTTACCCCGGCCATCATCATAATCCAGATCACACAAATATTCAATAGCTTTTTCAGGATCAGGTTTTTCCTCAAGAAGTTACATACACAGCAAAGGAACCATATATTCAAACAGCAAACTACATGCTTTAATTTCACACTCTTAAATTAGGTTCATCTGGTTAAAATACTAGATTTCAAAAGGGGAGCACGACTTTAAATATTTTCTCAATTACAAGCAGGAAAGCTAAGACAGACATTTAATAAAGTCTATTAGACCCTGAGAATTCACACTAACGTCTTTGCCATTGATATTAGAGTTCCAGCTGCAGGTGATGCAACTACTGGTCAAGGCCACAGCTAGGATGAAAACGATACTTCTGATTGGAGATACTATTTATAGTACATAAACACACATACCCTTTACTAATGCAACAAAACAAGGCTATTACAATAAGAACTTAAACAATAAATATACAGGATCTGCTGTTTAAATAAAAGCTCATCATGCAAAAAAAAAATACAAATTCAAACATTCCTTAATAAATACTAACTTTCACACTTATTCTAAAGCATCATAGTTCTCTTAAAATGAATTTTCTTGCTGGTTTTACAAAACGTTTTTCAAATTAAGTTTCATCAACTGAATAGAACTCCTTGAAGCGATGCAAGGAATTAGAAGACAGATCATTTCAGGAGAGCTAGAAGGTCTTTGTTGCTTGAGTTTTCTACAAATCCAGCATCTCTATTTTCATTGAGGCAGCAAAACAGAGAGAAAGATAGAATTATTTCAATATAAGTTACAAATTTAGAGATTATTTCTAATTTACAAATCAAACACCCGAAATTGCCAAATCTCCAGTATCTGCACCCCTTGTTTTCTCCTGTATCTGATTACTTCAGGGTTTTGCTGCATGTATTTCTCTCTAGCACTTGCAATTTCTCTTTTACAAATTATTTTTGTCACACAATAAAGGAAAATACATGATTTCACAGTGGCAAAGGCTTATGAAGCCCTCCTGAAAAACATTACTGAGAATCCTAGCAGTACAATGCTAGGATTTGCATAGAGGCAGTTCTGAAGTAGGTTTATTCCCAGTGACTGCAGTGAAAAATAACTAATATTACGAGAATCAGTCAGGACCCTCCCTTCCATGCAAAAATTAAGCCATGATCAAACTGATTTTGTGCAGCCTTGAAAGGATTAGGATTCAGTGCTTTAGATTTTGCACTGTGGCCAAGTTAGATCATCTATCAAGAATCTTAGAAGTTTCCTTTAATCTCAAAACCCCATGGTTTGGAAGCAAATTATTGTGTAATCAATACATTTCATTTTAAAACCCTTCTCTCTATCCTGCCTATCATACACCGCTCTAGGTCTTATTCTTGCAGCAAAAAGATTGAATGTGACCTGACAAGACTCCAGAGAGGTTCACAAATCAAAGGCAATGGTGAAAAGAAGTCAAATTCCTCAAGACTCACAATGTTAAGGGACAACTCAATTTTTAATATTTTTTTTTTTAGTGCCGGAAGGTAGCAGTTCCTATTGTTAGATGCTATTATAACTTATTATATTTGTTGCATAAAAGCCAATTGCTAAAAAATTCCCACCTACTCAGGATGCCATTCTTTTCCTCCAAACAGCCAGAATCCAGAGCATGAAGTATGATTAATTTCAGACTCCAACATAAAACCTCAAGTGTAACACACTTCAGATGGAAGTTACAGTTTGTCCTCTGACAGAAGCTTTGGTGCATTACTACACACCAAGACCTGGAAGCCAACAGCCGTATGCCGATCAGCCCCAGGAACAGTAGCATTAGAAGCATGAATTGT
Source organism: Pezoporus occidentalis (assembly GCF_034315485.1). NCBI lineage: Eukaryota > Metazoa > Chordata > Aves > Psittaciformes > Psittacidae > Pezoporus > Pezoporus occidentalis. The sequence continues at coordinate 670,415 of NW_026913683.1, read as the reverse complement.
AATTCCTCACCTTCATCTCCCTTCACAAACTTGAGACCTGTGAACTCTGCCTAAAGCCCACACGCTGGAAGAGAGGAGCACTGCCACAGATCAGTAATTAACAGGTTCAAAAACACTTCCCTTTCAGTGCATCAAATCTTTGATAATCACCAAAAATCTCTTATGAACTATCACACAGATCCAGTCATTTAATGCATTCTTAAGCAAAAACAGGAAAGGCACACACTACTGGAAAGAATCCACTCTTCAGAGCTATCATCTATTGTCCCCTCATTCTCAAACTCCTCTTTAAAACTAATCATACCTACAAGGCTGTTGGTTCAACTTACTAGGACCTCTCAAGCTGCCAAACAGTTTATTTATGGAAAACTTACTTTCCTCCTACTGTTTATGCACTTGCTGTATTTGTAGCCTTTTGTAAAATTAATTTGTATCACGGATGCATTTTCTATGGTCTCCTATACACTACAAATATATATGTGAAACTTCAGAGGCTCACTACATCAGAAATCTGTACAGGTTTGCATTCATTAATTCATTAAAGTAATTGAAACATGCAATGCTGAGATCTGAGGCACAAACTTTTAACCATGTGACTGTACAGGAAAAAAAAACTTAGAGATATTAAGCAAAAAAAAACAATCCACAAGACACGGAAGGAAATGAGGAACTAAAGATTCTGCTTGAGAACACTCAGCGAACTGCTCAAATGATTATTTGCCAAAGATGCAAACTGAATCTTCAACATTGCTGTTCTAGTGAAACATCCACAGAAAGGCAACTCCTTGCCCCACAGGCAGTCTTCCTCATTGTAGAGGACCTAACAAAACCTCACTCCAGAAGCATCTTATTTAGAACTTTCATTACATCCATCCTCTTCTACTGAACATATTCAGACTTCATGCAAATTAAGACTTGTGAAGTTTCTGATAGCAGAGTTGACTACTGAATAAGTTTCCTGTTGCCTACTTGTCCATTACCACAGATCCACTAGTATACAAATATTGCTAAGTTCAGAACCATACGCCAGATGAGTATTTCTCCTAGCCTTTGCAGGTTAATAAGGTTATAAAAATAAATTACTGCTACAGTTTCACTAATTCTAAAAGTAGAAAAGAATTTCTAAGTTTTTATGTTTAAATAAAAAGGATAAAGACAACTTTGGCACCATCACCTCTACTAATAGCTAGACAATCTTAATCTACCAAGTTACTGTCTTCTGCTTATTCTGGAATTAATTCTAAAAAGCAAAGTTTCTCCAAGATGATTCATTTTCAACTGCATCCTTACTTTTGACATAAGAACAGGATATTAACCTGGGATATGTACTGCCACGTTCAGCTACACTTCTTGAAAAATCTTTCCAAGCTCTTCTCCTCTTTACCTCTTGAGACCTTATTCTGGCAGACAAAACCACTCTTCCTCCCCTACCCATTTCACTCTGCCATCCTTTCCATCTTTCCATTGGCTTCTACTCAGATACCACATGGGATTCAACCTTGTTCTTTCAAGGCAACCATACACACCCTCAGTTATATGATTCTGATAACCTCTAGACCAGTCCATTAATTGTCAGCTTCCACAACAGTTTGCCCTTCCCTGGATGTAGGCTGATCAGCTTGGCAACAAACCATCTTCATACCAAGATTCAACCAAATGACCTATTTCTGTCAAAATGTCCAAGGGTAATAAATTATGCTCTCCTTTAAAGTATTAGAATTTGAAGTAACATTCCCTCATTTCCATGTTCTGTAGGCTTCTTAGTAAAACTTAAAGTTTGACCATCTGACTCATTTCCATGTATTTTGAACTGGAACGCTATTGTGGCTTAATCCAGCTGGTAATTAAGTACCACACAGCCACCCACTCCCCTGCAGTAGGACGGAGGACATTCGAAGAAGATGGAAGCCATAGACTGAGTAACTGAAATAAATCGAAGTAAAATACTAGTAAGAGAGATGAACAAGAAACACCCAAAGTGATGCATAATACAATTGCTCACCACCCACAGACTGATAACCACTCTGTCCCCAAGCAGTGATCAGCCCTTTCTGGCCAACTCCCCCCAGTTTATATACTGAGCCTGACGGTTCTGTGGCATGGAATATTCCTTTGGATAGTTTGGGTCAGCTGTCCTGGCTCTGCTCCCTCCCAGCTTCTTATGCACCTCCTCACTGGTAAAGCATTAGAGCCTGAGAAGTCCTTGATCAACCTAAGCCTACTACTTAGCAACATTATGCAACATGTTATCAGCATTGTTCTCCCACTAAACACAAAACACAGCACTGTACCAGCTACTAGGAAGAAAATTAACTCTACCAAACCAGAACACTCGTTTGTCTTTTTGGCAGATTTTACATAGCCCAGGTAATACCTCCCTAATATATAAACTACTTTTGAATAAAATCTCCACAACTACTCATGAATTTCAGAAGCAATAAAAACATCGCCAACAAGCTTGCCAAGTTATTACTTTACTACCCCAATTTTGCTTTTCATTCAAACCACAAGAAGAAATGGGGCTTGTGTAACATCACTCAGAAGTGAGATTTTCACAAGAACAGGCTTTTAAGTACTCCTGAAAAAAATATGAATCAAGAGCCTACTATGAAGTCAGAAGACAACAAAACATGGAACCATAGCATGTTATATATTTTCCCCCTACTTTCTTCCTTCTCATCTCTTCAGTCTACAATTGGTTTAAATGTAACTTGACAATTGCTGTACATTTTGCTCTACATACTCCTACTTCCAAGTTTTTTGGTATTACAAAGACATGGCCAAGTGTGGCTACTGCTGTTCACTGACAGGTATTTTTAGATTTGAATCCAACTCCTGTGGACAGGCATCTTTTACTATTGCCACACTTGCAGTAGACAGAAGCCAAGAAGCAACTGCTGTAGAAACAGAATACTCTTCTCACCTTCGTATCAGGACTGGAAGACACATACTTGGCAAGAGTAACACACAAATGCTTACTGTACACTGAGGCAAGCCCAGAGTCTATTATTACTCTCCTATCTCCCTGAGCCTGAAAATTCACAGAGATTAATTAACCCTCTACCCTCATTTACTACAACTACTCGAAAACCCTGAAAATTTATACATTTAAAAATAGATATTTCTCTGCCAAAATCCCAGCACATCCTTAACATCTTTTTTCGAGCCTTCTGAAGCAATTAATGGGAACAACTGCTTGGACACTCTTTTTTAGTATGAAAGTCTTTCATGAAAACTCTACCAGATGCTTTAATCTCACTTATTCTTCTCCTCCTCAAAAATTCTAGGTAGTCTTTGGTCTTATAAAGCTAGGGTTTCAGATTTTAGCAAGTATTTGTCTTCACATCAGGTTGACTATCTCTACTTGATCCTTCAGTGACATATTATACAAAGCACCAATCATTCCTATAGCAAGTTGCTAATGCCACATTTAAGAATGTTGGGAGAAATAACATCCCACCCTATACCAGATAATGACTCTCTCCTTTTTCAAAAAGGATTTGGATTCCCCACGACCTAAGAAGCAAACGTTTCCTTGATAAAAGTAGGAGATCTGAAAATAGACATCTTCCAGGGAAATGAAAAAAATTTAACATATAGCTCCAATACCAACAGGTTTTCTCAGTCAATTCAATAAATACGATATGCATTACAGCTCAGAGGTTACTTGCCATGGGAAGAACTAACATTCCTAATTACTCTACAAAAAGCCTCACATTAAGATTTATTTTTTTAAAAGGAAATAATAAATGGGCCTTAAAGTAATCTTAACTTCTGAAGCAACAGTAATACATGCACACGTATGCCTCATAACATCAGATTTTACTTGGGTTTAGTGCTTATAACGTAACTACATCAAAAAATCTACTGTGCTGAATTACCAAAGTATTTTATGATTTTTTTTTCTCAAAAAAATTCAGCCTTTGAACAGGTAAAAAATGCACAGATTAACATCCGAAACTCTTACAAAATAATAAGCAAGCTTTGTCAACTTTCAAGCAAAATTATTTCTATTTTAAAGAAGATCTGGATTATAAAATACATTCTCTTAAAATATTAAACAATGCATTCCCCTATCACCATATGAGAAAAGTATAAGGTACAAAGTAAGACATGTTTGGAAAAGGGACTGTTTTCTTTGTATTCCCAACTAAGTCACACAATGGTTTTACTAACTGTTTATACAAATATAGCCAAACACCTTCAAGTACTCCTTTAATCACATGCCTACATTCTGTCTATTAAGATTACCAATTAATATGAATTGCAATTTAGTTAGTGAACCAGAAAACAAAAGTTCTCATTTATCTAAATACAGACCAAACTTGATTCTGACTGATGTAAGGGTTGAGCTTCAAAACTAACCCCAAAGTATCAGAAAATAAAGCATATATTTGGAAAAGAAAATTAATCACTGCTTTTCACGTAATAATTATGTCTCATATAAAGACGTGGATACTAAGGTCACGTTTACAAACATGTTTTTCTTGTAGAGGGCTTTCCAGCTACTAAGATTCAGCTGTCTCCTGCTTTTATACAGTAAAACACTTCATCTTGGGACCGAGACAATGGATTAAAAGTGTTTTTCAAATCTCCTCCTTCCCTCCATATAGCGAGGTACGCAGAGAACATCACACATAAAACTTGTATCAGAACTACTACTAACTCAACCAAGTTACACATGGTCAGCATTTACTCCTAAAAAACAGAAATTCTGATTCAGGTACTTCACCTCTGAGCACCAGAAAAATTCTCAACCAGGTTCCCAACTGTTATATTTAACAGGAAACGTGTAAGAAGTCTCCTTAGCTTGAAAAGCGATATAATAAAAAAAACAAGTACAGTTTCACTAATCCAGCATCAACTACTCGTCACTATGATAACAATAAATACCATCAACAGGCTTCAGGCACAGTTCAGAAAGTCTTATGTCAAATGCACATGCACTTCCCCTATTGAGCAAGGACCTATTTCTATTTGATCAAAGTCACCTTTAGCTACATATAGACATGTTCCATTTAAGGTGCCATATTCCTTTTGAACTTCCACAAAGTAACTGTAGAATAGCTGCATACAGCAGAACAGAAATTCTCTTCAGTTTTAGGAATCACAAAGCAAGTATTGCTGCTAGATGTCTTTATTTTCTTTAACAAAATACACAAAGGCACAAAATCCACTTATATCTTGTCATTATTGTACAGGTATAAATAGTGCTTTGTATTCAAGTACAATCAAGTGCAGAGACTTTCTATATTTTATGTAAACACAAAACAGTTTTGTATGTATGTGCCTCCGGTTCATTTGCAATGCAAATAAAGGAGATGCCATTTATCCGAGTGCCATTTAACTGAATTCTGTGGAAAAGTTAGACAATGAATAACATTAACAACACTGTAATGACACTTCCATACGCTTAAGTCAAATGTCAGGTGACACTTTAGCTTGTAAACATCTGTGTGTTTAAAATGTACTCAATTCATTTTAAGAGGGAAGCATTAAAAAAAAAAAAAATCTATCTTAATTTCACTAAACTGAACTTACTAGGTCAGCTGCTGCCAGTAATTGCTCTTTACACATGACAGCTGAAGAGATGGCAAATTATAGGTCACCCTTAGCAAAACTTGTATTTTTAAGTTTTTTCATATGCAAACTGAATAATGGCTACTACTGTTAGACTTCAGCCAACTACACATTCTGTGTTAACTTATTTAAAGAGACATGCTTTATTTACAATACCTATTTTTAGAAATAGCTTTGACATACTGTGGCAGTTGAGGCAGTTTAAGCTCAAGCGAGACTTTTAAGTTGTACCATTAAAAAAAAAGCTCACCTGAATAGCAACAACAGGCATGAACAAAGCTAAGAACTAGCTACAGAAGGCACTTGAGTACTTTATTCTGTTTTCATTAAAGATTCTTCATTTTGTTCAGCTGAAATAGACTCTGAAATAGAGTCTTCAGTTGTTGAAATGTTCTCTGTTTCTTCTTTTTCAGCCTCTTCAGCTAACTTGTCATTAAGCTGCTCAGCACTTGGTGCTTTATCATCTGTCTTATTTGTCTCAACAATCTGGGTTGTGTCTCCTTCAGACTCTGTGAAAAGAAAAGTGATGAAATTACCATTTCCAGAAATAAAGAGGTACCTAATATTCTCAAAAAGCAAATGAAAAAAACATTTTGCAATCACACACAGGTCTTGACCAGCCATGCATAAAGTTCTCAACTGCTAAAACCTGTTTCATTTTTCTAACAAGAAGGTCACAGGTAAAACCTCTGAAATTTAAGAAAAAAGAAAATACTACAGAAAAGAGTTCAGATACCGCTATGAAAATATTATCTATTATTTCTACATGTTCCCCTTCAACAGAGTCTTTCTAAGCCTGTCCATTAATGTCAGACAATGACATAAATAAGAGGTGATGGTAAACTCAGCTTCTTTGTGCCTGGTAATGGAAGTTTTACCAACTGTATAGCATTTTCTGCAAGAGTTCAATCTGTACACAGAACCTAAATGTTTTATTTGGTGGAAACTATTTCAAACACAAAGAGACAGATAACCAGGAAAAAAAATTATATAGGTCTCACAATTTCAAAACAGACAAAATTATTGTGTATTCTAAGTCTTCCCACAGCAAGTGTAAGAAGGATACACAGGAGTATCTTTACTCTCAACCTGAGAAGGAAGTTTCTTTGAAAATAGGCGTATTTTGAAGATCAGTCAAAAATATTTATCATAAGTACTACTGCTATTGTAGTAAATTCCAGCTTCCCAACAGCATTTCCGTAATATATGAGAAATAAGTCAGTCACATTTTGAAGTAAGCATAAGCACTGAAAAACTCAACACCAGACATTGCACCAAATGACACATAGGTACTCTAGAATGATACTTTTGATGGTAGTTTATTTACTGATTAGTATTAGTCAATACTGTGTACAGCTTTAATGCATACCGTGAAGGCAGACAATTTACAAAATTAACGCAAAGTTAGAGCTCAAAAATTTTAACCTTATCAAATGTTTGTAATTTCATAGAACAGTTAGGGTTGAAAAGAACCTTAAGATCATCTAGTTCCAAACCCCCTGCCATGGGCAGTGATGCCTTTCACTAGACCAAGTGAGGTTGATCAAAGCCCTGTCCAACCTGGCCTTGAACACTTCCAGGGACAGGGCATCTACAGCTTCTCTGGGCAACCCGTTCCAGTGTCTCACAATGAAGAGTTTCTTCCTCGTATCTAATCTAAAGCTACCTTCTTTCAGTTTAAAGCCAATCTCCCTTGTCCTGTCACTACAGGCCCTTGTAAAAAGTCCCTCTCCAGATTTCTCAGAAGCCCGAGAGCTAAACACAGATAGGGTCTCACAAGAGCGGAGTAGAAGAGGAGAATCTTCTCCCTTGACCTGCTAGTCACGCTTCTTTTGATGCAACCCAGGATATGATTGGCTTTCTGTGCTCCAAGGGCACACTGCTGGGTCATATTGAGCTTCTTGCCAACCAACACCCCCCCAGTCTTTCTCCTCAGGGCTGCTCTCAATCTATTCTCCACCCAGCCTGATTTTTGTGCTTGGGATTGCCTCAACCGCAGTGCAGGACCCTGCACTTGGCCTTGTTGAGCTTCATGAGCAGTTGCTCATATTTATCAAAACATGTTAAGTATCAGAAAGTAATAGGATCTATTCAAGCTGATATTCACAGAATTAAGGCAGGTTTGAAAGTTTTAAAACCATTGCTCTGGCTTCCAGGATCACAACTGACAAGAGTACTTGCTGCACACCCTTGCCCAGCAGACCTGTACAACTGCCATCTGTCATGAAGAACTCAGGACCCTTCTTCATACAGAGCTCCATCTAGATAGTTCCAGGCTCCATCCCAGACTGCTCAGTGGAGCCCAGCTGCTCCATTTCTTCCTCTGACTTGACACTCCAACCTCAGCAAGTTTGAGGCCAAGTTACCTCCCAGTTCAGCTTCCTTCACTGCTTTCTCAATCACAGGCTGCTCAACACCTGCCCTGGTTTCTTGCTCCAAAACTTCTCTGGACTCATCTGTCATATGGTCAATCCCCCTATTTCTGCCCAAGCAAATTAACGTTCCCAGTTTCTTTCCCAAATATCCCACTCTCCCTTCCTCCTCTTCAATTTCCATCTTGACCTAATCCCCGTCTGTGCTCAATCTTTATCACTCAACTGTCAGCTTTCTGTCTCATCTCTGCATTTTTTCTTCAGCCTCAAATTCTATGAATAAGTTTGTGTCTTTTCCTGCTACAATCCCTCCACACTTGAGTTACATTCCTTCTTTACTGCTGCTGTTTAGGTTTGAGTCAAAGAAAGTACAGGATGTTAGGAAGAGTCAAATCCATGCCCTCAACTCATTTGTAGCACAGCCCAACCATTACTTATTTTCAATGGTTCAGTCCTCAACTGACCAATGCTCAGCAATCTGCAGAAGTGACTCAGTCTGGTCGAGGTAAAGAGACTATTGATTCAGTCTGATCAGGAGGATGCTGATCATACATATATTTGAGGACAGCTCCAGAGATAATCAGCCACTAGCAGAAGCAAGCAGAAGCTTCTGAGGAAAAGGAGAAAAATCTGACTGAGTTCTAATTATCTATATTCAAAGGAACAGCAGGAAGACATTGATGCCATTTTTATATTCTACTAAAAAGTATGGAAATATTTTCTCAAAGAAAAAAAAAAAGAAAAAAAGTCGGGTATTACAAGATTTTTCCCTTCACCAGAAGGGTGAAGAAGCTCTCCAAAACATACAGTTAAAACAAACTTACAAGGAAAATTTTGGTCTAATAATCAGGTCTGATAAGTTATAAGGAAGTAAAGAGTACGTCCATTAAATAAGTAGTCAGGGCAATCATAGTAAGTGGTGCTACTAACTATAAATATGACCAACCTTCATTAAACTTAAATAGTGATTCCATTTTAAATACACCAATTCATGGAAAGCTTGCCTAAAGTCAAATTGATCACGATATTGCATGATTTAAGTAGCTAACAAGAGAAAGCTCTGACCATAAAACTACACTTAATCTATAATTAAACTGAAGAATGTAGCTACACATACATGATCTCAACAGCAAACAGCCCTACACAGATCTGAGGCAAATTTAAGAGCTGCATCAGTGCAACTTTAAAAAGCCTGCTCCTGGCTACAGCAGTTCCTTCTCCCTCCTCCTCCCCAATACTCCTGCTTAATGCTTAGTACTTAGAAAGCATATATAATTCACATTTTAAGAAGGCAGCTACCCCTTTTCTTGTTGCAGAGAATATTTCAGCGTGTAAGCAGTGAAATCACAATACTGCATCACTATTAAGTAAAATATGTCTTCTATGCAGGAACTTACAAAATACTGTGTAAAATAGCTGCACTAAAATATAGCTACTTTACTTGTACTTTCAAGATCTTTGGGACAAGTTTTTTTCACTACTGCAACTCCCCATTAGAGCAGACTGACACAGTTCCATGTGTCTGAAATACCTTTAAGGAACATGTGTTTCACAGTAGTCTCTGTTCACGGCTTTGATATCACAGAAAGCTGTTGTGAAGCCTTTGAAAAAGCAGCACAATAACAGCATAGCATTCATTCCCTGTATCCTTTACATCCTACGGAAAAAAAAAAAGGCAAACTATGTTGTTCAGCAAAAATGAGCTGTGGTAGACTGGAAATATAATGCATTTTTAAACCAAAAGAACTTGTAAACAAGTCATTAAACTCAGGATGAGCTGACCCATGCCTGCTTGAGAAATCACTGAATTCTAGCCACAGTAGCTGAACTAAGTAAAGAGCACAGCAGGCAGAAACTCACATCTTTGAAAAGCAACAATGGTTTACAAAAAATATAGCAGGCTCATGCTGTCCTATAAAAGCACAGCATATTTGTTAAGAAGGCAAGCCAAACCTCTCAAACAGAAAATGCCTCCAGTCCAGTTTAACAAAAAACAATTAAAAAAAAACACCACAAAACCACTACATTCAGACCATTCTGACGAGAACAAATACTCAAGCTTATTTGTTAGTCCTCTGTCCTCAACCAGTTCTATTCCTAGGTGAAGTTTCTGCCCCACCTATAACACTTGCCCAAACCCAAGCCCTACTTTGGGTAGAACTCAAATAAGCACACACTTGGAAGTGGCATTACTCTGCAGCATTACTGTGAATCCATCTGCTCAGCAACAAACCAAGAGTCTGCATTTGCCTTCTAAATGGAAGTCCTTACAAACACACTAGCAGTTGCTGTATTCCAAGAACCCTTAAAAGTAGCAGAGCATTAAATAATCATAAAATATTTCACTCAGATGGTCAAGGAACTACACAAAAATCTGGAGACAACACAGGAAGCTGTCCTTAAAGTGCTGAAATCTGAAGTTCAGAGGCAGCTAAAGATGACCTCTGAACACCAGCACCAGATAGATATTCACCACAAAATACTGAAGCAATCAAGTTTTTTCAACCTTTGAAACACTGCTAAACGTTAAACCTAAATGAAGAATGCAGTGTATCAATACAGGCAAGACAAAATTAATCAAGAGGATAAGTGTGGTTCCTGTTGGCTTTTTCAGTATGATCCAAACATTAATACTTTTAAGAGAAGTGCATAAGAAAACTGACTAGTCTTTGGTGGGAAAAAAAAATTAAAAATCAAGATTGAGCCATTTAAGAAAAGGGTAAGAAGAGAACCAAAGTATATTGCTTCATTCTGGTATTAAAATTTCCTAAGTTACTCTGCTGAATAAGGAAGCACAACAATTGTCCTAATAATCTGTATCAGACTGACATCTGACAATTCCGTATTTCTAGAGGATTCAAAGAAATCCAAGGTTCAGTGCCAACAGCACTCTCTATAACCATTCTTCAGATCTCTTATCCACAGGAGTTGCATATAATAACATGCTTGTCACGGCACGAGCACACAACTGAAAAAGAGATTCAGTTTGATGCTCTACTCATTAGTAGAAGTAGCTGACTGGTAAAAAAAATGTTTATAGCACTTCTGTATCACATTAGCTTGCAGTTTCTTTGAGCTATATAACTATGGTTTAAATGAGTTACAGATAAAAGCTGGATCTCCTGGTGTTGTCAACATTGCAGTGAAGTTGCTTTCCTGTTTTTAATGGTTATCTACATCTGTAAGTGAAGATATTGTCTATTCTTGCTATGACGGCAGTTGTATTACTGTAATGAACAAAAGCCTTCCCTGGAGCTATACCTCAATGGTAGCTTCATACCTTAAACTTACAATCAACGAATATGTTCGTTTATTAATCAAGCCTGACTCCATGTATGTTATGTTTCAAATTAGGGTTCTAATGGAAAAACTGATTTACTGAAAACATTATTTTCTCATTCGTGAGAGATTACCTTGTGGCAAGTCACAAGCAGAAAACACACAGTGACAAACTGATAGAGTATACATCTCGTACATCAAGACATTTCTCAGATATTAGTTGCATAAAATGTTAACATATACTCCATTTCTGTTTGCTTAGTAATTATCAAGAGAGAATTTTTTATATCACCGTGGAAACAAATAAAAGACCAGATACTTAAACCAGATGAAACTAGAAGTCAGTAAACCAGTTATTCTTATGCCTCTTCCAAAAAAAATTTTGCCATACACTTCCTAGCAGGAAAAAAGAACTGGGAAACCAACCCCACAGTGGTTTGTCATTGTTTTTAAATAAAGCAGCACATTAATACAAGACCACACCAACAAAAAAAGAAAAAAGTAATTTTCAGCATTAGAGGTAAATGAGTAAAATCACATTTATTGCAATAAAACCACCCTATTTTTACCCTGAAATACTTGGTAAATCCTGCTTTCAAAAAAGGGGAAGTTATTTTGCAGAACTGTCACTCTTACATCTCAAATGCCTAACAAAAAAAAAAAATCTCACACTAATTCTTAAGGCTTTACATTTTCATAACACCTATAAACTGACTCAGCAGCTCAAACCCATTAAAGGCATAGTTTGATAAAGATTTCCTTCAATGATAACATCAGTTTAATTAGGACCATCCTCTCCCAAAACCTCTAAGAACTTGCAGTTACAGATAATACTCAGAAGCCCTAAAGGAAACCACCTCCAAGAGCTGCATATCCATCTTTAAAGGCTCCTGCACTTGATTCACACAGAGAAGAGTAAGAGTTTTTAAGACCCCAGTAACAAATAATGTCTTTCCTACAAGAACCTTCTAACTTTATAAGTAGTCAAGAAGCTACTGGCCTACCCTCCACTCTCTGACAAGATAATTAGATTACTTGAGAGCAAAGATGTAATTTGCATCATCTTAGTTTCACGCATCTGATTTCAGTCTTACTTCATGCTAGTAATAGTACTTTTAATGAAGAAAGAGTGCACTTATGGTGGAGGAAAATAAACCAGTCAAGTTTTCCCTGTAATGCACCCACATCAGACCACATCCAGAGATGGCTACAGTTAGATACGACTTCCCTATCAGTCTCATGCAGCCTTCTCATGCCACAAACTGAGGGGCAATGCCATTTTGTACTCTCTGTTAAAGATAATCAAGCAGAAGCAGTCTTTCTGTTACACTCATGATAGTTTCCCACAGTCAGTGTGCTCCTAGACCGAATCTCAGGGCTAACCACTATTCGATAACTTGCCCCCATGATTCCTGTTTAACCTGATGTAAAATACCATCAAATACTCAACAGCACCTCTAACTGGAGTTTCCCTGGTTGGAAATTATAATTCTTAAGACTCCTTTAAAACATACTGCATCTTCCTGTTGGCTGTATACCAGATGCCTACTGTATCTGCAGACTATAAAACATTTCAAAAGGAACTATGTTAAATTAAAATTGACAGTTTGTCTTTGAACTCCCTGAAATTAAACAAGGCAGTTTTACTAGATTTTCCTGCCCTGAGGAAAACAGCAAAAGGAACAAAGGCAGAAATTCCAACACACCTCAATCAAATGACCTGCTGAACACAGTGAAAGTTAACCACTTTGGTACATATTCCCTTCTTAACCATTTCTGTAAACTACAGTGCTACTTTCCATCTGTTCATCAGTAACATTAGACAGAAAAATTTTGTTACGCTATGATTTGCTTGAGATTTATTGCCTAATATGAAGAAATTTCAGAGTACAAGACAGAAGACAATAGTATCAACAAGCTAAGCCAGAAGTAGGGACAAGAATTAAAAAAAAAATACAAACTGCACCCACTATGAAGTCAGACCAAATGAAGGGACCAACAATCATTTGACCAACTGCCTGACCCAAAATTAAAACACATTATTAAGGTCATTGTCCAAATGTTCACAGGCATAGGGCATGAACCAACTCACTAAAAGGCCTGTTTCAAGTACTTGAGTTCTTCAGTTACTTTTACAAAAAGCTCATCTAAACCAAGAGCTAGATGACAGGGAGGATTTCATTAGATTTGAAGAGAAAAACTTCATGAGATTTGCACATACCTTCTGTCTGTTGAGTCTCCTGGCGCTTTCTGTCTTTAGGTTCTAGAGGCTCAGTTTCAGATCGTGATTCTGTAGACTGCTTTCTTTCAAAACTGAAGTCTGGAAGTCGTGGAGCCTGAGGTCTAGTTTTCCTTGCAGGATTCAGGAAAAAGCAGTAGGCACACCTAAATGCTACACAAAAGCACACCCAAAAAGTAGCATCACTAATTAATTTCACCTTTCACCTTCATTCCTATACTATATTCTTACTGAAATACTTAAGAGAATCAAATGAGTGACCATCAGTACCTGAGAGTACCTCCATAAAATTTACACAAGCATGTATATACAGTATCATTTTTAACTTCAGCATACATTTGCCTCTTAAAAACCTGTTTGCTTTCAACCCTGCTGCACTTACGAGTAATGCCCACCACTGTGAAAGATTTGGCCACAATGAACAAGATTCAGTACTACCAGATGTTCTCACAGAGTGCTCTTTTCTACAAAAGAATTAAGTTGGCAGATGGCTTCCCCCGCACCCTCAGATTCCACTTTCCTCACCCCTTGAATAAGTAGATGCTATGGATCCCGCAAGGTATGTCTCTGCTTTTTGAGGAGCATTCTGCTCAAATGATGCTTAATTAAGAAAAGGCAGTTTTATCCTGGAGAAGTACTGGATACCACTTAATAGTTAAATGTGTATTTCCTCCTTTCCCCCACCAGACAAGGAGGGGAAGCGGCAATTTCTTGCACAGTTGAATTGTGAACTCACTTGGAGATAAGAGGACATATAGACTAAATTTCTTTGGTTCCATAGGAAACATTTATCTTATTTTTACCATGCTGCATATTTACTCACAAAATTCATCAAAACTAAATGCTTATTAAGTTTAAAGAAAAAAAAAAAAGGAGATTTATCTAAGTTTCCCTCATTTTTTAAGCATCAGGCTTACACTTGTGATGGAAAGGAAGCAAAATAAAACATCTGTGTTCAATAAAGAGCTGTGTCTGTCTTAAGTTATTGTCAGCCATAAATTCACATATAGCCCCCTAGGGCTTGTTCCTATTCCTTTTCCGATACCTCCCCAACATCTTCTTGCCAAAGCAAAATTTTGTTTAAGTTCCGGTAAAAGAGGCATACTTTAATGTCAGATAGTTTCTCAATATAAAACCCTTCTGAGAACCATTCATAGCCAGTAGCAATTCTCAGGGATGTATGGGAAGAGGCTTATTTCTACTGAATACTTTTCCACACATAAAATCCTTGGCCTGAAGGCTGTGATAAAAGTACTCCTCTAAGTCTTGAAGTGAATCTTAAGGTACAGAGTAATAAGTTAGCATAAAACTGTCACTTCATATGGGAACATTTCAGTGTCAGTTAAGTACTTAACTGCAACCAAAATGAAGTACGATGCATGTTAGTTATGAAACATAAGCCAACTAATAGTCTACCACAGATCAGCTCTTACCTATGTATTCAAACTCCTCCTTCAATGCCATACCATTGTGAGAAAAACACTGCTGACATATAAGGGCGTACCTAGAAAACATGAATAACACATAATTACATACCTTTAAGTAATAAACACACTGAAGTGAGATGCATTCCACCTTTGATACTGACTAATAACTTTGATATTTACTCTTAAAAGGTAATTTCCACAGTGAAATTATTATCTTTTAGCGAAAAAAATCTGTAATTAAATAATAATTTTTAAGATGGTTTATAAACAGTGAAATATTCTTAGCTACAACCTAAATCTCATGGCTCAACATATTAAATGCAATTGTCAGAAAATAATATCCAAATTAAGTTTATATGTCATTAGAATACAGTCAATGTGAAAAGTGACCACTGTTAACATCAAAGTTACAGTATGTTTGGACAATTCTGAAGGAAATCTGAAATAATTTCTAATGGCAATAAATCTGAACTTCTAAGATAATCAAATTTATTTATTTCTTAGTTCAAAATAGAATTCACCCACATAAGCACAGGTTTTTCTTTCGGTATCACATGATTAATACGAACCAAAGCAGAGGTTAATTTTGTCAAAATGTTACCATTTTTCCTACAAAGAGATCTCAGGTGGAGCACTGAGAAAGGGCCATTTCATTACAAAAGTTCTGGACAAATTCATTTGCAATTCTTTAACCTTGACACATGTGGCTTAACATTAAGGAGCTTCCTATTTCTTGAGTATTTAGTATTTTCTCTAGCAACATTTTACCTGTTCTGAGGACCATCGCCAACCAAATATTCAATAACTCTATCCACAACTCCTCTTTCTCGAGGAAGAATAGGTCTTGCTAAAGGAGGGCCTGGAGGGTGAAGACCTAGGAAGACACGAACTGTGTCAAAATTTTCAACTATATTATTACACGAAATATGCTATTTCACTGTGCATGCTAGCATAATAAAACAATTGCACCTACTTAATATACATGGCCATATTTCTTATTCCACTAGAAAAGCTATAAGATTTTTAAACCCACAATAGTTGAAAGTTTCTCTTCTCCTTTAGCTTACCTACTGTTACACCTTGCATATGTAACAATTTCTAAAGAACTTAAGGCATCAACAGTATTTAATAATTACTCATAAATAGAGGCTTCTTAAGCAAAGAAAAATTCCTTGAGTTTTCTTCATATACTCTCAACTTTGCATATTCAACACTTGAAATTCACAGCTACAAATCTGTTCAGACCAACTGCAACAGTAGAACTAAAGATGTTACCAAAGAAGCACCCACTGGTTTCTGTGTAGTTAGTATACCACATTAAGCATGCCCTCAGTGTGCATTCAGTCTACACATTAAATCTGTCCAGCCATTTGCTATTTTGGTAATCCTATGTTTAATGGACAGTTTGATACTTTCAGATTTATGCTTAATCAAAGAAGCCAGAAAGCCACTATCCAGATATCATTTTTCATATCCCATGTGTTTAACAAATTACTGTCAAAATAAAACTCCAAGAGGTAACAGCAGTAGTTGGTACTACCTTTTCCACCTCTTTACATATGGCAGCTAAAGTAGACCAGTGGCCCAAACCTGTCATTCCAAGAAGTTTTAAAACATCTGGCTTATTGTACAAGACCACTGCAAGATACCAATTTCTGTTTATGTAGCTTTGAGTTCTTACGCCTACCTTTCTTTCCAGCCTTAAAACAGAAGATTCTATGCATAATGAGCAAAACATGATTTGGTAAGAAACTAAGACTGAATCGTTCAGAACTGACCATTAAAATAACTGAAGCTTCTTCTCAAGGCTACACTCTTGGAACAAGACACATTTTACACAAGCACAGAAGGTATTAAGCTACAGTACTTTGAACAAACAGATTCCATAGTCATTCTTGAACAAGAGATATTTAAGTGAGCACTGGGAGGTGGAAGGGACAACAGAAGATTTAAAATGTCTTACATAAATATCCATAAGACCTTTATGAATTACATTCAAAGGCCACAAAAAAAAAATTATAAAAAAAAACCCACCAGTGTTTTAGTAGGACAACAAAACAGCCCTTTCAGAATTCTGAAACTGGGACAAAATGGTCAGCTTCAAGCCACCTGAAGACAAAATTATGAAACCTGACCAGTAAGACTCAGTTCAACCCAGTGACAAGCTTACTTGTAACAATGCAAAAGTCCTTTGCAAGCACTAGTTAAGAAGGTTAGACATAAAAAAAAAAAAAAAAAATCAACTAATATTAGCAGGTTTTGTACAGAGATGAGCATATGGTAATCTTAAGGCATGCAAGAACTAAGCATATTTCATAGAAATAAAAGTCTCAAGTCAGAAAAAGTAATCAGTGTTTTTTCAGGGAAGAGTTCTAGCTTGTAGCTATTCTCACAATAACCAGCAAAAAAGATATACAAAAGGAATGGCTTAAAATAAAGGCTTCTAGTAACAACAGACTTGACCTTCAATTTTCTTTCAATTTGCTGTACGCTTCCAGTATTTTTCTTGGGAAGATATGTTTCACAGAATCCCCAGTGATGCCCAATAAACAAAGAGGAAGCTAAAGGGTAAAACAAACTAAATCCACTGTCTGAAGATGCAAAAAGGATTTTTTAAAAATCCAAATAATGTACTCCCAGGAGAGTACAGTTTGTTAGCAAGTTGAACTAATTTAGAAGGACATTTAATTGAAAGATGATATGGAAAAAACAATGGACTACAAGCTTCTTAGAAGACAGGCCTAGCTTTCTTGTAGCACCTTAGCTGGGTACTGCACCAGGAAGAACATACACCGTCATAGCTTCCAACACAACTGATACTCTTTCATAAACATATGCATGCATAAATGCACGGAAGTAACATACCTCGAGTAGAGTTTACACAGGCAAAGACAACACAGCAAGTTTTACTACTTGATAAGCTGATCCAAGATGGGCTTTAAGATTAAATACCACATTAAATGTAGCTGCCAATAATTACCATCTCAAGCCTTCTACCTTTCAATCTTCACAGAATGTGCTACACTGTGGTAAACCTCAAGCTGAATGCTAACCTCCTCCTACAGCTAACCTCCATCCTCTATCGCAAACATCAGAAACTGTAGGAATCAAACATTTTCAGCAGTGCTCTCTCAAAGTGCAACACATAGAATGAGTCTAATCTTGCCATCAAAGTTGTAATATTTCTAACAGTACAGCCTTTCAAAGCAGCTCTCATCAATACCCTAAATGGACTGTCCTAATCTTTACAAGCAGAATCGTAAATCACAGAATCGTAGAGTGAGTCACAGAATCATAGAATCACAGAACAGTTAGAGTTGGAAAGGACCTTAAGATCATCTAGTTCCAACGTCCCTGCCATGGGCAGACACACCTCACAGTAAACCATTGTCACTCAAGGCTCTGGCCAACACGGCCCTGAACACCACCAGGGATGGAGCATTAACAGCTTCCTTGGGCAACCCATTCCAGTGCCTCTCCACCCTTTACAGCAAAGAATTTCTTCCTTATATCCAATCTAAACTTCCCCTGTTTAAGTTTTAACCCGTTACCCCTTGTCTTGTCACTACAGTCCCTGATGAACAATCCCTTCCCAGCATCCCTATAGCCCCTTCAAATACTGGAAAGCTGCTATGAGGTCTCCACTCAGCCTTCTCTTCTCCAGCCTGAAAAGCACCAACTTTCTCAGCCTGTCTTCATATGGGAAGTGCTCCAGCCCCCTGATCATCCTTGTGGCCCTCCTCTGTACTTCTTCCAACAGTTCCATATCCTTTTCATCTTGAGGACACCAGAACTGCACACAATACTCCAAGTGAGGTCTCACAAGAGCAGAGTAGAGGGGCAGGATCACCTCCTTCGACCTGCTGGTCACACTCCTTTTGATGCAGCCCAGGATACGGCTGGCTTTCTGGGCTGCAAGCGCACACTGCCGGCTCATGTTCATTTTCTCATCAACCACCAACCCCAAGTCCTTCTCTGCAGGGCTGCTCTGAATCTCTTCTCTGCCCAACCTGTATCCTGGGATTGCTCCAACCCAGGTGGAGGACCTTTCTAATCAATAACATTTGATTAGAAAATATTGCAATTTACAACTCTTCGATAAGCACAAATAAGTTTGATGCTCAAGACAAATCTTTTTAAAACAATCCTCATGTTCACAAACAAGAGAATGGAATTCTGGAGATGTCAGAGAATGCATTCCCAAATTATTCCTGTATTCTGTCAACAATCAGGAACCCAGATTACAAAAACCCTCGCAGCACCAAGGCAGAACAAATTCAGTGCAACATAAACTGGACCTAATGGTTCATTTTATAGATTCTGAAAAAGCTGTTCTGAGAAGAATTCAGGCAAAATGCAATTCCTAAAAGCTTCACAAATACCCAAAAGACACAATATTTCCATTAAAAAATAAGCGAATGGGCAACATCCAACATAGATGTGAAGATTGTATCAGTGCGCCAGTATATCAATCTGCAACAGAATTATATTTAGACTAATTCAACGAATACCTGGCTAACACTCAAATGTCTATTGAGCTCTGTATTCAAATTTCTGTATGAGCTAATCATCATAAATATATGAAAAGTTTCTGGAAGTTAATAAACAATGTAAAAATTAAAGACAGTTACCTAGAATGAAACATCATCAGATACTCCAAGAACTTCAATTACCTGCCTACTAATAACTCAAACCAACCATCTTAGTTTTCATGCTGTTATGGACACCAGTAATTAATATAAACATCAAAAGCAATCATTGTAGAAAGACTGGTCATTTCTGCAAAGCTTGGCAAACTCTCAACTACCTGCTGGTTATTAATTTTCAAACATATGGGAGCTCTGTGGTAATGCATGTTAAATTGATTCTCCTCTACAAAATATAGTATAATGAAAATGAATTATTAATCTTCTCTAAAGCAGAGATAATTAAGGCTATTTACATTTGTTGCAATCCATGCATAAACTTAGATACAATTATACTACTCTTACAGATACTGAATTGACATACTTTTCACTACAGCTACATGACTGAGATTTTATATGCCTGAAAGTTTTGGGGAAATTCAAGACAAAACAGGGCTTCCACATCAACTGACAATTGCAGTTGCTTCCATTGCCATCTACAACCAAATAACACATTTGCTCCAAATCGGGGGGGGGGGGGGGGGGGTGAGGAGGGGAGATGTCCATATAAAGCATTATCACAAAAATTAGATTAAATATTGTAACTAACAGGCTTGGTAACTATCCTTTCAAAAGCTTTTCTGCAGTCAAGGTTGAATTTTATGCAGTTTAGTCAATATGCCCTAATCTTCCCCTAAGAATAAAACTATTGTATAGCAAATACTATTCTATTATATAGCCAGCTTCTTAAACAAGAAGGAACGTGTGATTTTAAACTCTTCAAGGAATTTTCAGTAAGTAGGTTTCAGTAAACGTGATTTGTAACCAAATGACCAATTTCCTGGTGCAAGGAGCTGATTTCTGGTACTTCAAGATAATTAAGACTTAGTAATAATTTGCCTTTACAGTTCACTTCAGGGATAAAAACAAATTTAGCAGTTTCATAATACAGGTAAACAATTACTAACAAAAAGTTAGCCTTAATGAACTCTGCAGAGAAGTGAGAGATCACAGCTTTTCAGGACAAGTGTAAATCCACTACACTAAGCAATACAAACAGGCATTTTAACATCCAGCTGCCTGAGATCTTTCATTAAGAAACTGAGTGTCAACATATTATTTATAGTCCTACTTTAAGATTGTACCATGAAAGTGAAGCAAGCAAGGACATCCAGTTTGTAAGACTTAGGTAACTCCAAGTGAAAAAAAAAAGGAATACAGGGCAGAAGAAAATACTCTTGATCCCTGTAAAGAGCAAAGAACTACTCCACATTACAGCGGTGCTTAGAAGATTCTTGGCAAGTTGAATCCCTTCTATTTTCAAGACAGCATTTGATCTCCTTTCTTGCCTTGTGATACAACTTGCCAGACATCCTGCAACAAATGAAAGTCCTGGCACTAACCCATACACAGCTTTACCATGCATGAGGAGAATGAAAATGCCTCCCCCCAAAACTCTCGATGCTCTGTTTAATAAAATACATCCCATTTGAAGACCAACCCAGAATCAAGGAAAAAGCATTTTCAGGATACGAAAACAAATTTTACAGAGCATTCATTTCTACCAGATTTCAACCTGCTGCTGAACTTTTGACTCTTCTACCAAAATAACAATGCATTTTAGAAGAATTCAGCTACAACAGGCAACTTTTTCGATGTATCTGATATTTTACACTTTAATCTATGAGTATAGATTGCATGACTATACCTCCTAGAGCAAAAATTTAAATAAATGTCAAGATATGTGTTAAAAAAAATGTGCAGGGTTTAGTGAGAAACATGAATATATTCTGAAAGTGTTCTCCTCTGTATCTGATTTATATAAGTGTAGAGCTCTTCTAAACTAAGAACATAAAAAGGTATGCTATATTGTTGAGTACAGAATACTTGCAAAGTTTTATTGCCATTTAAACAAAAAAGCCATAACAGTTAAATGAGCTAAGGCAATAGGTTCCAGCATCAAAAGGTGCCAGCTGTAGAGAGTTATAGCTAATTGAATATGGAACTCCTGCTTAATCAGATAACTGCTCTCCTATTTCCAAATGAAATGCCATTTCCATACTGTCTGAAAATGGCCTATTTTATTGGTAACCAGAGAAAACAATATAAACTGTAAATAACATTAAGTGCTCTGTTTACCCATTCCAGACACTGAAGTAGCAGGGGATCCAGGGCGTCTTGGTAAAACATTTGACTGCAAGGGTGCCACAAGAGTTCTTTCTGAGGGTCCACTCGGAGGCAATGTGTCTCTCTGCAGATTAGGAGGTGCTGGAACCAGTGATTTCGGAGAGCCTTGTTTAGGACTTGCAGGCGGGGGTGTAGAAGCATTTCTCTGAGCTGTGGTCCTCTGACGTATTTCTGACAAGAATATGTGCACACAAAATTTAGTATCTAGCATTATAAGAGATTAGTAAAAGCACATTAATATCATTATCCCAACCAGCAAATTAGTCAAACAAAACCAGAAAGTCCTATAACTAAAGATCACAATCTGCCTGAGCATACCATAGAAATAACTCACACACAGAATACTGTATTTAAAAAACAATAATTAACTGCTAAATACTTACAGCAAATTTCTTCTAGAAGAAAATTAGCAGATAGCTACCTTACAATTCTGTTCTCTAAGTCACAATACTGAAGATCAGAATAGCTAGGGTCAAGCTACAGCGTACAGACAGAACTGACCACTGTTTATGATTTAAACACGCTTCCAAGTACTTAGCTTTCCACAGGAACAAAAACTACCCAGTCATGTCTAAAATATCCACACCAAGTGCCCAGAGTTACTAAAAAAAAATCATATTGGGTAGATGGAAACAATCCTAAAGCCAGAAGAAACTATAATGCTTCATTCAGATCATACTGTTTTGTTCACTGGCTTCAGTAACTATGAACAAGTTATGTGCTTAGATTGTCATGAAGCAAGAACAGGCTCAGATGGAATATGTCCCTACTTTCACCTCCTCTCATTCCACTATGCGAGTTACTATTAAATAGATATTATGAAAAATAGGTTTCTTCAGTTCTTATATGAAGCCAGAGATCTTATTAATACCAATGGGAATATAATTCCAGTAATAAATTAAGGCTTGGATATTATTCCTGCAAACACAAAGTTCCATTATATTTATACAGAAGTTTGTTTCCCAAACCAAACAAGGAACAATGCTCATGAGCCATGCTTAATGAACAGCAGTGTCACTATCATCCCACCCAAACCTCAGCACCTCCAGGCAGCCTTTGAAATACACTATTGCAACAAACCAAACCAAAATGTAACCCTCACTTTAGGGCTGCAGACATTAACATGGTTAACAAGTGACAGCTTAGACTCTTAGACTCTTAGCTAAGACAAAGTTGGCATCACTGGAGTACTAACAAGAGCTCTGTTGGAAAAAAAAAATCACTAACTAGCGCCACAGAATTACAACATACATAGCCTATGTTCTTGCTTACTTAACTGTACATATAAGTAAGATTAATATACACCATAAGAATGAATAAAAACACTCTTTAATATAATCAGAAGACTACAACTGTGCAGTCTTACTAAAAATACGCCTAATCCAGTTTTCTATAGAGCAGAATAAATTAGTAGCCTTCCCTTGCCACACCTTCTTGCGCATGACTACATTGCCTCACACAACTTCACCATCCAAGTTAGATCACCCAATGGGTATGATTGTGTACTTGAACTTGGTTTTAGCAAGTCCCCTCACTACTTAAACTGTTCAGAATCTGGAAAACAGAGCAAGTTGGTGAGGTAGTTGCAGAAATTCCATTAAGGTTTCCTTGGCGACTTGTTTCTATTTTGAAAACTGCTCATGTGTTCAAAGTTTTATTTTAATCAAGAATTCATTTATGACAAACCTCACCACTAAGATTTCTTGGAGAGCTTTTTGTGACAGACCTTACCAGCAACCTTTCAAGTCTAACTACATTACAATAATTGCATCATCTTCTCCACACCATTTGACCAACAGGCATGACAATATAATGATTCTGCCCCACAATTTCTCCAAATTTTCCAGTTTGTTACAGTTTCCACTCCTGTATCACTTTCAAAAAATCAAGTTAAAGGTATGCAATTTCTCAACTCCGCAGCTCCACAGGTCTTTAAAAAATGAAGTGGTATGAAGCCTAAATTCATTTGTTCCAAGATCATTTTAAATATCTGTAAAGACATTTTAATGCACTGCTAACATTTTCTTCATTCTTTTTCATCACAAAGCCTGCTTTATTACAGTTTTACATACAAAGATTTCAAAGATCATGGCTATAATTTGTACCTATGGATGTTACTTTCGCATTTTGAAGGCTGTTTTCCTATATTATGTGATTTAAGCACATCAATTTTGGTTGCTTAACAGCTCTGAGTGTTTCAATAGGTCACAGATATATTCATATTTACTCCAAGTCTTTATTACACTATTCAGAAGCAACTTCCATGCCACCTGCAAGAGTTTTGTGCATTTGGCCTGTTCTTTCTGAAGGGTCATTTTTGGTAAGCCTCCTTTAACAAGACTTTCGTTTTTTAAAGTTACTGCTACTTTAATGACTCTCCACATTTTTGCTCCTACAATGATGTTGAACCCAAGTGCTTTACAGTCAGTACTGGAGAGATGTGCTTCAGTAGTTTTAGTCTCATCTCAGAAGTAAAAACGCAAGACTTACTGTTAGTTTCCACAAAATGGTATCAAGTTACGCACAAAACTCACACACACACACACACTTAGAAGTACATTAGTTCATTTAGCTTTCACTCTATTCCTTACTTCGTATTTAAGAGAACTTGCCAATACTCTACTGCTCCCCAAATAAAAAAAGTTACCAGAACTTACAGGAAAACGAGAAATGCTCTCCATGAAGAGACCAACAGCCCATCCATCCCAGTATTCCATCTCTTACACTGGCTGTAGATGTTAGAATCATAGAATAGTTAGGGTTGGAAAGGACCTTAAGATCATCTAGTTCCAACGCCCCTGCCATGGGCAGACACACCTCACACTAAACCATGTCACCCAAGGCTCTGGCCAACACGGCCCTGAACATCACCAGGGATGGAGCATTAACAACTTCCTTGGGCAACCCATTCCAGGGCCTCTCCACCCTTTACAGTAAAGAACTTCTTCCTTATATCCAATCTAAACTTCCCCTGTTTAAGTTTTAACCCGTTACCCCTTGTCTTGTCACTACAGTCCCTGACGAACAATCCCTCCCCAGCATCCCTATAGCCCCCTTCAGATACTGGAAAGCTGCTATGAGGTCTCCACTCAGCCTTCTCTTCTCCAGCCTGAAAAGCACCAACTTTCTCACCCTGCCCTCACACAGGAGGTGCTCCAGTCCCCTGATCATCCTCGTGGCCCTCCTCTGGACTTCTTCCAACAGTTCCATGTCCTTTTCATCTTGAGGACACCAGAACTGCACACAATACTCCAAGTGAGGTCTCACAAGAGCAGAGTAGAGGGGCAGGATCACCTCCTTCGACCTGTTGGTCACACTCCTTTTGATGCAGCCCAGGATACGGTTGGCTTTCTGGGCTGTGAGCACACACTGCCGGCTCATGTTCGTTTTCTCATCAACCACCAACCCCAAGTCCTTCTCTGCAGGGCTGCTCTGAATCTTTTCTCTGCCCAACCTGTAGCCTGGGATTGCTCAAACCCAGGTGTAGGACCTTGCACTTGGCATGGTTAAACTTTATGAGGTTGGCATCAGCCCACTTCATAAGTGTGTCAAGGTCCCTCTAGATGGCATTCCTTCCCTCCAGCATAACAACTGAACCACACAGCTTGGTGTCATCAGCAAACTTGCTGAGAGCGCACTCAATCCCACTGTCAATGTTATTTACTGATAACACACAAACCTGAATTATTTCTGTTGCCTGCATCTCTGATACCACTCCCAGGATCCGCAAATGCGTTGTCAGGGACATCAGAGAGTACAGCCTTGTCTATCATTTTTAGTATCAAATATGAACCCTGTTGCCCACAGATTCCTCTAATTCCTTTAAACCTGCTTTCTGCTTCAACAATAACAGCTCTAATATTCTTCTGCAGTAACTGGATATGATCTACATACTTCTCAAATTGCCGTATGTTGAGATGCAACATGTTAATAGTGAGCCTGTTGCAAAGTTTCAGATTTCTGTAACTCAAGTTCCACAAGTTGGCTGAGTAACCTGTCCACTGGGTCTCAATGCTAACACAATATACAGTTATTGCTGATGTAGTTTTAATGAAGTTTTACAATTTTCCAAGGTTTATTTCTTCTTTTAATGATTTTTTTGAGCATCCACAAACCAACTGCATGAAGACAAATAAGTAACTCAAAAACATAACTTTCATGCTTCAAGCACACTGGAGTTCAAATTCTGTAGTTACTGGCACTGAATAATACAGACACATAAGCAAATACATTACTTAACAGGGCTACTACTCACAACTGATGATCCAGTATAATCTTTTAAAGAATATTAAGAAATTGCCAGTGGTGAGACAGCTGTGTTTTTCATGTTTACAAGCATAAGTATTTTATTTCTCCCTCACTTCAGAACTCCTTGATTTTTGTAGACATGAATACATCATTTTAAAAGAGCTAAAGCACACTGCAGGTCAATATATAGTTCACATAACTTGTTGGCTTTAGTGGCAAAGACCAACCAAGCATTTTATTTCTTCCTCATGCCTGTACCTATCCCACAGGTTGCAACCATCTCCTACTGCATTAAATTCTGGTCATGCAGCTATGTCATTTACAATACAGACCTGCTAACAGCTGTATTAGCACAATGAAGCAAGCAGCTAATAACACAATGTCGTGGTTTAAACCCAGTCAGGTAGCTTGTTCGCTCACTCCCAGTGAGTGGTGCCGAGCTGACAACAATCGAGGTCCGTGTCCGTCTCCCCCCCCCTGCCTCCCCGCACTGGGGCTCTCCCCTTCCCCGCTCCCGGAGGAACGGGGAGGAGGATCGAGAGAGTGCAACTCCTACGGGTTGAGACAAAAACAGTCCAGCAACAAATCACCACCGCTACTATCAGCTACAACAATGATAAGGGAAAATAACAAGGGAAGAGAATACGATACCACCGGCCAAGAAAACGAGTTCCACCCGGAAGCCCCTGTCCTTCCGGGTAACTCCCAGTTACCCCTCACCCCGGGCATGACGTGCTGTGGTATGGAATACCTCCCTGGCTAGCCCGGATCAGGCGCCCCGTCTCTGCTTCCTCACAGCCTCCCCTCCTCCCTGGCAGAGCATGAGCCTCACAAAGTCCTTGGTCAGGGTAAACATCACTTAGCAACAACTGAAAATATCGACTTCACCAACACTGTTCTCAAGCTGGAAGTCAAAACACAGCACTGCACCAGTTAACACAAAGGAAAAAAACATGACTGCTACTGCGGAACCCAGGACACACAATATTCCCAATGTTTAGTTCACTGCAAATATACTTACCCTGATTTTTTTTTTTTTTCATACAGCCATAGTACTGCATAAGTATATGCTCATTAACTCTATCCCTCAAAACATTTCTGAATAGATAAAACTGTACTTAAGTTCTCGAACTCCTTTCCTTCTGGATTTCCAAGTGCCTTCTTACACCAAACTCCAGGTTCACCTGCATTATCACGTCAAAACCACAAAACCTGCAAGAGCAGCTAAATACATATAAAAACTGGGGCACCAACAGCGGTTTTTCTGAGAACCAGCTATCATGTAATGCTGATTAAACCTTTGTATAAGTAGTAGGATGCACAAGAACCCTGGATCAAAAGCACATGCACTATGCTTTGTAAACCCAAGCGTACACAAGACTAGTTAACTAGTTAATACAGACTGCACAACTAACTTGCCACCATTGCTACTTACACAGCCTGGTCAGATGGGAAAACAACCACCGTATAACTTACTAGGAGTTTCAAAAATGATGGTGATATCTTTTCAATACCAGGATGACTAAATGAAATTATTTCTGTGCTAGCTTTGTGAAATCTCTCCATCCACCACATATAAGTAGTTTAAGCACCTCATTAGGACAGGTCTAACTAGCCAAATATAGAAACAGAATTGAAAAACTAAGCCAATGAACAGATTTGCAAGCAGCTTAGTATTCTAGAAAACTTGCTAGCATGCCACAGGAAGTAAGTTTTCTCTCTGCTTTAGCACCAAGCAGCATTAAATATCCTGCTGACTAGAAGAGCACTGGCCTTTAGCAACAGATCCCTAATCTGAAAAATACAGCATAGTAATGGCATAGTCTAATAAAAAGTCTATTAACCCTAAATAAAGGTCAATTGACCTACAAATTTTATCACAGAGAGACTTCTAGAGTGGAAATTGCTATGAAAGATGAATACCTATGCTAAGGAGCACCCGTTTTACAAGGCTATTACCTTGTCCAGGTCTTGAGGTTGAAGATGTTCCTGCAGATGGCAGTTCAGCCTCCTGCCAATTAATTACAAATAACATTATTTGAATGTTCAGCTCCATAGTACCTTTCATATTAAATCAGTACTAATATCAAGATTCTTACCTTTGCACTTGATTCTGGATCAAATCTTTCAAGAATTAATTTAGCCGTCTTGTATGTTTCCTTCTCCATTACTTCCTCGAGCTGGAAACAAAAGGTTCCACACATCAACACAGAACTCCTCGAAGTATTTTACCCTCCCTATCCTCCCATTTACAAGCAACTTACTAATGTCACCAACAGATGAAGCTCAGTCCAATGAACCAGTAGCATGTTCAAATACCTACAGATTTGCAATATTCAATGGAAATGAAATTTTGCTTTCAAAAATCGTTTCTAAACTCTAATGGGCTACTTCTACTTAACAGCTTTATTGCAAGGAAACACCAAATATTGCTAATTGTTTACATATAATGAGGAGAATAATTACATGCACCAACTTCAATAATGGAATGTGCAAAAATCTATCAGCCATCATTATTGGAAGTTATTAGACATGACAAGCAAATGACAGGCAATTCCTTAGATTTATTTCCTCATAGTACTTAATGCTATTAATTTAAGGAAGGTCGTTAGCCAAGTGCTTTACAGAATAAAGTCTCTGTGCCAATTAACTCCTGTCAGCATCGATTTTAGATTATTTATTAGCAGAAGCAATTAGCTTCCTGCAAACGCTGTGAAAACTCACTAACTAGAGAACAGCCATGGAATTTGCTCAAATGACCTTAAAGACTGGATCTCCATCTTTACAGCAATTCCAATGCTTTTCAGAAAAAAGAACATGCTAAGAATTGAAATAAAAAAACTTACTGAGAACTATGCATACTTTAGGGAGTGTAATTAAAGCACTTCATTATTACACCATTTTATTTACAACGCACTCAAGTGGCTTTATAGTTAATACATGGGCTTAATTAAAAAAGTAATCACTAGTAAAGTATCATTTTAGTGGTTAACAGCCAACATCAGAAGCAGCTTAACTTTAAAATGGAGATAGCTGAATTTATGACAAATAGCTAATAGGTATAGAAATTATAATGCATTTTACAGTATCTTAAGCAGACCTTTTCTCCTAGATATACCAACTAGTGGCCATGTCCAGCTAAAAATAGAGGGGTTGTTTGTTCTCAAGTTTGCTGTTGACATAAACTGCAAAACTGAAAATGTCAGTGGTCAAAAAATTAAGTTCTCGCAAACTCATCTACCATTGCTAAAATAACAGTGCAGTTAACATGACTTTTATGCCATTATTTAGCTAGTGAGAAATTAACATTTCAGCCATTCTGTGTATACAGATTTTGTAGGGGGGGTTATCTTTAGACAGACCTCAGAATTACAAATAGACCTCAGAAGATAAATAAAATCCACTCAATTTAATGGATACGTAGTATCAATTTAACACTCACACAGTGTACCAGACATTTAAGGCAAGGGATACTATCCAAGCTGTTAATTACTACTGAAACAAAACGGAGTGAGAAAACAGAAGTAGAAATCAATTTCCTAAACTTTTATTTCAGCAGGACTTTGCAGTTAACCCACTAACTTGGTAAAACAAACATTACACACTGCAATATCAGAATTAAGGGTCAAATAGGAAAAATTGAGTATTTATTGCTTATAAAAGTAAAAACCATAAGGAAGAACTTTATATGAAGGGGTAAGGTTAGTGAGGTGAAGCTGCAAACTGGGGAAGTGTGAACAGCCAGTGTCAGTATCTGCCCCCAGATCAAAACAAAAAACTGAGCCATGCATACAGCTGTCCTTATAGCCACACAGGCAAAAAAGAAATAGCCTTTTGCAGGACTGTGACCTTTAGCATGGGAAAAACAGAATGCTCCACCATTACTTGACACTTTCCTTATCTAATGCACTTCTTGCCACACGAGTATTAAACAGGACAGTAGTTATTTGCGGATATTCAAGTTTTCAGAAACAGTAATATTTTCAAATGGAAAAAAATAGTTATTTTTCCCATTATATATTTATTGGATAATTCAACAAGTTACTCTTCATATTTTGAAATTCATATATAGCTTTATAGTTCTACTAAAGCTCAAGCTGAACAAGAGTTCAGTTTCACAACGGACTCTTTACAGGTTCCTTGAAAATGTAGAGAAATTGTCAAAACTACTATAAGCACACTCACAGCTCTTAGGGTTTCGCTTCTAGGATACATTTTTCTGAAATTAAGTTTGGCTAACAATATCAAATTAGGAATCAAAAAGGTCAAACTTTATTCACTCTTTGAGTAAATTAATATAATTATTAGAAGTAAATAATGTCCCGTGTAAAATTTAAATACTATCTCTATACTTGCATAGCAGAAGAAAGTGGCTTGTGCACTTGCCACGGCAATCTCCTTTATAAATGCAAATCAACATACCGACTTCTGGATTACTCACCATCCTGAAGCATAACCTTGTAAAAGTTAACCTAGTCCTGAGCACTGGCTCAGTAACACAGCAACATCTCAACACCTCCTGCTCTTACTCCATAATACACACTTCTGAGATCTACTTTCTTCCAAGGGCTAATTCATAGTCTATTATTACCAAACTTAAACACTGAGTAATAGAGATCACAAGTGAAATATCTATGAAAGTTAATACCAGCATACTCAGGGATTTTTCAAACGTACTTCATGGAATTAACCTTAATAAAGAATCGTGGTCATGCACCGCATTCTCTCCTATGAATAACTGCATGGATGGCCTCTTTTCTAACTGGCAACCAAACAGAATTGCTGTGGCAACAACATCAGTTGCCTATACTCAAGAGTAATATGAGTAATGTATCTTAAGCTTCTTGTAAACATGATTTAGCCACTGGAAGTCTGAAGTACTGACACAGTGCAAGCTACTTGTTTGCCATACTACCATGTGAGTTCTTAAATTGAATTACTTGGTATGTCAAGCCTGACTACGGCAAGTCATTTATGTTCACAGAAAGCCATAGGACTCATTTCAGTCTACCATGTGAGATATGCCAGTACACATAGCAAGTTTCCTTAAAATATGAAATAAATCATTTAAGCCACAATAATCAAGAATACTCTGCAATACCCATGAAAACAGTAAAACAACCAAAGTAACTGACCACACCACCCAAGTCTTGGAAGGCAGACGCAGGGACTGCAAGAATGAAGACCTTGGGTCCACTGTAGGAGAGGAACTGGTTCGAGACCATCTTAAAAATCTGAACATACACAAGTCCATGGGACCTGATGAAATCCATCCACGGGTCCTGAAGGAGCTGTCAAATGAAATTGCTAAGCCACTGTCCATCATATTTGAAAAGTCATGGCAGTCAGGTGAAGTTACCAACAACTGGAAAAGGGGAAATATAACCCCCATTTTCAAGAAGGGGAAAACGGATGACCTGGGGAATTACAGAGCAGTCAGTCTCACCTCTGTGCCTGGCAAAATCTTGGAGCAGATTCTCCTGGAAGGCACGCTAAGGCACATGAAAAACAACAAGGTGCTTGGTGACAGCCAGCATGGCTTCACTAAGGGGAAATCCTGCCTGACCAATTTGTTGGCCTTCTATGATGGGGCTACAGAACTGATGGACAGGTAGAGCAGTTGATGTCATCTACCTGGACTTGTGTAAAGCGTTCGACACTGTCCCACGACACCAAGCTGTGTGGTTCAGTTGATACTCTGGAGGGAAAGAATGCCATCCAGAGAGACCTCGACATGCTTGTAAGGTGGGCTGATGCCAACCTCATGAAGTTTAACCATGCCAAGTGCAAGGTCCTACACCTGGGTCTGAGCAATCCCAGGCACAGCTACAGGTTGGGCAGAGAAGAGATTCAGAGCAGCCCTGTGGAGAAGGATTTGGGGGTGGTGGTCCATGAGGAAAATGAACATGACCAGGCAGTGTGCGCTTGCAGCCCAGAAAGCCAACCGTATCCTGGGCTGCATCAAAAGCAGCGTGACCAACAGGTCGAAGGAGGTGATCCTGCCCCTCTACTCTGCTCTTGTGAGACCTCACTTGGAGTATTGTGTGCAGTTCTGGTGTCCTCAAGATGAAAAGGACATGGAACTGTTGGAAGAAGTCCAGAGGAGGGCCACGAGGATGATCAGGAGACTGGAGCACCTCCCATATGAAGACAGGCTGAGAAAGTTGGGGCTGTTCAGCCTGGAGAAGAGAAGGCTGCGTGGAGACCTCATAGCAGCTTTCCAGTATCTGAAGGGGGCTATAGGGATGCTGGGGAGGGATTGTTCATCAGGGACTGTAGTGACAAGACAAGGGGTGACGGGTTAAAACTTAGGGGAAGTTTAGATTGGATATAAGGAGGAAATTCTTTACTGTTAGGGTGATGAGGCACTGGAATGGGTTGCCAAAGGAAGTTGTTAATGCTCCATCCCTGGTGGTGTTCAAGTCCAGGCTGGCCAGAGCCTTGGGTGACAATGGTTTAATGTGAGGTGTGTCTGCCCATGGCAGGGGCGTTGGAACTAGATGATCTTAAGGTCTTTTCCAACCCTAACTATTCTGTGATTCTATAAACTGTCTTGTGACAACACTGCATGAAAGAAATACTTAACTTGATCATTCATCAGTAAACATGATTTTTAACTGTATTTTGAGCTTCCAATTGCACATTTCCAGTACCCTAGCACATACTGGGTAGACAAAACTGGGCTTATACAACAACCAACTCCCAGTAGAGTTTTTGTCACATACTGAAGGCTATCAAAGTATCTACAAGTCTTATATGCTTAGAAAGTTGAAAATTTAAAGTTCATGAAACAGTAGTTATTTTAAATAACAAAATTCATATGCTGAATTTTCACCACACATGCTGTTAACTCTAAGGCAGCCTCGAAATCAGACTTCTTGTTTTTGGAAAATTAGCAGAAGCAACTTTCCAAATTCTTACCTGAAATGGCTAGGAAGGCAGCTCAAGTCTAATATTACACTCAGCCTCCTATAAGGGTAGCTGAGCAAACTTCAGCAAAGCTTAATTCTAACATTAGCAAAGTAATCACTACAGTATCTTTGCAACTCTGTCCTCAGGCTAATAATTATCCCATCTTTAGACTGCTGCTCCAGGTAAAGTCTCCACTAATTCCCCCTTGTAGCAGCTTAATAAATGTCCTGTGCCCTTGCTTTAATATGCTTAACCCTCTGAACTTGTTCATCTATACATTCAGGCTTAAGGGTTGACATCCTCATGAACCAAGAACTCTAAAGCCGAAGTTAGAGCTACACAACCAGAGCACATCTTACAATCAAGGAGGGGAAAAAAAAAAGTTGTATCTTGTAGTGCCTTAATTATAGCTAATAAACTTAATCCCTACCACCAATCCATAAAGAAAAAAAAGCATTCACTAGGAAAAAAATAGTGTAGAGTCAGTTCTGTGTAGAATTAAGTATTACACAAACTGTGCATCAAAGTACAGGATAGAGAATATTAACAGGCATTTCCAGATGAAGTATCTATATTTGCATGTGTCAGGTATTTCACCCACATGAATATCCACATGATTATGCCATGGAACAGAACTTTAGTTCTATTGAGCAGCTCATTGCATAGCCACCAGGGCATTTATAATAGATGAGGAGCTTACTCCATTACAGGAACTCTTCAGCACATAAGTAATGTCACTAGAGAAAAGGTGGACCACAAGCCTGTAAGACACAAGTAGTGTAACATTTTTTCAAAAGGATAATTGTCTTCAATATAAGATTTCTCTAGCAATCAGGTATCTGAGCTGCAATGAAGTGAAAAGCCATAGCTGTTGTGGCAGCATGACAATGCCCAGAAAACCATTTGCATTACAAATAAGCAGGAAATACATAATTTACTTATCCCAGATACTTTGAGGATCACAATGTAAGTATCTTAGTAACTAATCCTATTTGCAAACTCAGTAGCAAACCAGAATCTAACGAAAAAAAAAAAAAAACAAAATCCCTTTCCTTCTTGCTTTACATTAATTTACTTGAAGGTTTTTACTTTGTTTTACTAAAAAGTAGGTGTTGATATAGGTATTCAAAGCCACAAACAGTGCTAAGAAAGTTAATCCAAAATAAAAAGAAATATTATCAAACCCAAATTTTTACAGAACGTAGTAAGTATTTTTATCTAAAAGACAAAGTATATTCTGACTCATTACCTGCATCCACTTTCAGCTCATTTTAACATGCTAGGTTTCATGTATGTTTATTTCATTTTAATGCTTAATTGAATACCTTTAAATTATGATGAAAATCAGGAGTCAATATTCTGAGTAAAAAAATACCAACACTTCTGATTCAAGAGGTTGCAATAAGTCTTCTGTTTCTGGTTCCTTCATAGGAACCAGGCACTCACAAGATTAGGAAATAACCATGGACTTTTTAACTCCCCTCAGATTGAAAAACAGCTGAGTTATAGGTTATTGTACTTCCCAGAAGTCTGTTCTACCAATCTTACTTAGAAGTTTCTTTTTAATGTTTAAAACTTCACATACATATATACTAATGGTAATTTATATTTCCAGGTTTAAACTCTCCATAGTTACACTATAATTTCTATATCGTTCACTAAGTATTCATGCAGTTATTTAACATTAAACTACTGCCTGCTCTTCTACAATATGTTGGGCTTAATTTTCTGCATATGCAATATACACACATCTTGTTTCAAGAGCATCAATGCCCAAAAGAAAAAACACGCAAAAACCTCTCCCTTTTATAAACCAGCTTCTTCCTAGTTTTCTTTTGTTCAATGCCTTTTCTCTAAGGAAGTGCTCAGTATTGTTAGTTCTTCTAGAATAAATATGAGGATTTTCGTGATTATGGAAAACTAAACCGAAATGCTTCACATTTAAGATTCCAAAAGCTGACTTGTTCTCCATTATGCTTTTTCTGCTCCAAGAAAGTTCCCTCCAAAGCCATCCAATGGCTACGTACACCAGAAAGATTAACTAATTTCAGTTAAGCAGTTTTCATAAAATAAAAATTAAAAACACAGTTTTCATACTCATTTATTTTATTCTCAGAAAATGTAAACCTCTCCAACACCATTTTTATCACCGCACTCAAAGAACACTTCAACTAACAGATTCCTTAATATAAAGAACAGCATATGCAAATGTCAGCAAATCCTCTTAACCAGTAACCTAATTATATCATTGTTCTCTGGTAATAATTTTTACATCTACATTTTAAAAGTAAATATATATATATATATATATATATATAAGTAAAAAATGCAGTGGAAGATCAGTGAAAGCTGCTTCCCCTGTAAAAGGGCATACGATATCAGACTCTTACCTGACAGAGTTTTGGTAGCTTTCTTGTGGGTTTTCAGTTAATTTAGCTACCATGGCAAAATCCAGAAGGCATGAGGTGAACAGTTGGGAAACTCATCAACAATACAGCTTCATACTACAACTTTTGGAGTTTTTGAGGGGAGGAAGGACTGTTTGGAGAAGGAGGGTGTCTGAGGTTTGATTTGTTGGGATTTTTTAGTGGTGGTGGGTTTTACATTTTGCCTTGCAAGCAAAACTTTGCCAGGCAAGAGATGAAACCAGCAACATAAGTAAACAGAAAACTTCCTTCTGGAATGATTAAGGGGAGAAGAAATTTATTAAAAAGAAAATAATAAAAAATAAATAAATCTGCAAAGAGTCCAAGTTATCCAAGACTTGGAATCTTTTCCATCCTAAATTTGGCTGAGATCAACTGTTGATCCAGTTAAAGCAAGTACCTGGCATACACCAGTTTTATACTGTTAACCCATCCACACAGCTCACAAAATAGATGACACCAAGAAAACTGATAGGACTGATACACAACATAATTTTTTGGAGGAAAGAATGGAAGAAATACATAGCACAAAAATAAGATGGAGGAAGACAGGAATTAACTGGTGATGCATTTAAGATATAAACAATCTGTCACTTGAAAGATAAGTTCATCTTGTCTAGATTAAAGTCCTTTTTACCAATTATTAAGAAGACATTAAGTGACTGAATAACTATCAAAGATATACTTGCACTCTATGTTCTTAAATAGAATTATAAGAAGTGTTAAGTGTTGCACCAAAAGTAAAAGCAGCAGTCAGCAATGAGTAGGTTAAAGCACACATTTTTGTTTTCTGACAAAACGGAATCACTTTACACAGATCTAGTAACATTAAAACAATAGCTTTTAAGTTCAAATACAAGGAGACAATTTATTCTCTCATGCAAGCAGTCCTTTGTAATTTGGGGGTAAGGAAAACCTTGTGTGGTACTAGGAAATGTACGAAAACAGAGGAGTGGTAATAGTTTCCCCTCCTTCCACTCTTCATCTATATATTACAATCAAACTCCTAACAACTAGCTTTTCTTGAAGTTTTACTTACTATTTTTTTCTTTTGAGATTTTAAATCTTCCAGCGCATCATCTAAAAAGAAGGACATCATGCATTAGTTTTCATATATGAATAAGAGAATTTCAGCACGTTCTAAACATTGTTTCATCCTGAGCAATCAGGAAAAATTATGCACTGACCACTACCAACCCTACAACATTAGTAAACATTGCATAAAATACCTGAAGTGTTTGTGACATTAAAAAAACATAATTCATTTTAAACATTGAAACATTGAAAATTATAAATTACAGCCCACATCACTTTACAGTTACAACTTAAAATAATCTTATGTACCATCTCCTCATTAAACAAACCGATTCTAGCCAGTGCCCTTCTTTGATGCACATTAAAACTGGTACAGCAATGGACCAAATATGCTTAATCTCATATGTCAAACTACAGGAAAAAAAATCCAACCTTGAGGTCTAAGTATTAATATATCCAAGTACCAGATTTACTGGCTATTACTTCATGTAAGCCTTTTAAGACACATAAATTTCAAATGCCAGGTGAGTTCTGAGCTTCAAATCTCAACCTATTACACCTTTCAAGACAATACCAAAACCCCAAGTTTTGTAAGAAAAGCTACCAGAAGATCCTTTTACTACTAAATATTAAGAGAGACTGTTACAACTACTAGTCACAGCATTTAATCTCTCTAAAAGGACAGGAAAGAAGAAAGGTCAAATGCACGTGTGATTTTCCTTTAAGTCAATGTTGCAGCTTGGCACTCACAGAAAACTCCTTATAATTAACCATAACCTAATACAGAAGGTATCCTCTTGATAACCCACTTTCTACTACCTCCTTCACAGCAAGAAGAGTTTAACAAAAAAACTTTACAGCTTCTTCCCTTTCTAGCTCTGCTGGACACCAGCAGTTCATTTCCTGTCAGATCTATCTATTTTTACCCATTTTTCAGTTAAGAAAAAAAGGAAAGAAAAAGATTCATAGAACAACAAGAAAAAAAACAAAGCCCAGCAAACTAAATATATACTATTTTGTATCTTTATTTGTATATAAGTATGCTATGCACATTTTTTGAAGTTAATTCAGGAACAATACTGTTACTCAGAATGCAGTGAACACATAATTACTTGAACTGTTCCAGAATGTAAAAATTTATTTTGATAAAGACACTGTATTAAATGTATAAAATATTAAAACTGGGCGCATACATATCTGAAAGTTTGTGCAATGAAAGGGTAACTACAACAATCATGTATATAGTTAAGATAAAAAGAACACGGAACAAGACCACATTTAGCATTAGGTTGGAACACAGAAGATAGACAATTCCACGAATTGTGGATTTTCACATTAATAAGGTATCTTCCTCCACCAAATTTTACATTTACATTAGAACATAGCCTCTCATGTAGCCCTACACCAGAAATGCACTGCAACAGTGTGGTATCATGTAGCCAAACAAATAGCACAACACCATGAGCTGTTACCAGTTACTTCGGAAACACATACAGAAATACCTAGAACATCTTCAAGCCTAGCCTCCCACGAAGCAATGCTATCAGTTTTGTTTCTCATCACTTTATATCCCATGTTCAACAAGAACTTCATGGAACACCTGCCCCTTCAGACATGGCCAAATGGCAATTACTGCAAAGTACACTCAAAAAAAGAAAATATAGAATCATAGAATAGTTAGGGTTGGAAAGGACCTTTAAATCATCTAGTTCCAACGTCCCTGCCATGGGCAGACACACCTCACATTAAATCATGTCACCCAAGGCTTTGTCCAACCTGGACTTGAACACCACCAGGGATGGAGCATTAACAACCTCCTTGGGCAACCCATTCCAGTGCCTCACCACCCTAACAGTAAAGAATTTCTTCCTTATATCCAACCTAAACTTCCCCTGTTTTAAGTTTGAACCCGTTACCCCTTGTCCTGTAACTATAGTCCCTAATGAAGAGTGCCTCCCCAGCATCCCTATAGGCCCCCTTCAGATACTGGAAGGCTGCTGAGGTCTCCACTCAGCCTTCTCTTCTCCAAGCTGAACAGCCCCAACTTTCTCAGCCTGTCTTCATATGGGAGGTGCTCCAGTCCCCTGATCAACCTCGTGGCCCTCCTCTGGACTTGTTCCAACAGTTCCATGTCCTTTTTAAGTTGAGGACACCAGAACTGTGCACAATACTCCCAGTGAGGTCTTACCTTAAATCAAGCCTACAGAAAAAAAATAATTCATACCAGAGAAGCCAATACCTGCAAGATACCTCACTTATTTTAATCACACTTTAGGACAGATCAGCCTGAATATTTGTCAACAGTTGTTTGCCTGACCAATCTTAAAAACTGAAATTCTGTAATCTCTCCATATCACCTTTCTTAGTGTCTTCACGACCAGCTTTTCCCCATTCAGAGCACAGTTGCCAGAACTGGTATAGTCTAGTTATCCAGCACAGAACCTCTTTGGAGCTTTAGGGTATTATATAATCATCTCCAGTGAATCAGTGTGTTGTATTAACTTCCCCCAAAGTAAAAGGCTAGCTCTGAGCCACTCAGTTGCCAGTTTTGCTCTCTGAGCTACATTTTCTCCTGCTTTACTGCTGTTACTCTTGCACTGCACATTTGATTTGTCTTCTCCAAATACAGGACTCATATCTTTGAGGTAAAAAACTTCATTTTTACCTAATCTCTGGAACAATGCAGAAATAATTCCTTCTCGCATGTTCTCACATCTACTAAAACTCTTTATACACAAGTTCAACAAAACCACTAGACCTGCTTGTATGCTAAAAATGACAATAAAGGCATTTAAGCAAACTGGAAAAAAAGCATACTTTTTTTTCTTATCCAGGCATGAAATGCAAATATACATTCACCTTAGAAATGAATCACACAGCACCACAGAAGATATGGACAACTTTATTTCTGCATAAAAATATATGTCCTATGCTTGCATATCAAATGCAAACATTAAGTTTAAGAAAAATTCCAAAAGTGATATTTAACTCATAAGCTGTCACAAATTAAATACATCATGTTGCTCTACAAGTCATAAAACATAGTACAGTGTTGAGGTTTTCCTGTATTATTAGTCACATCACTATGAAATACTGTTACAGGCTGGACTGCTTTCAAAGGAAGTCTCAAATGAATTCTAACTACTGCAGACAAGTGCCACAGATGCAGTTTTCAAAACTTGTATTAGAATGAATCTGCATGTTAACTTTTTATACATATTTGAACACCTCCCTTCCCACAGCAGGGGGGCTGGAACTAGATGATCTTTAAGGTCCCTTCTAATCCTAACCATTCTATGATTCCTTTTTGGCTTTGTTATATGACTCCCTATTTTCCTTAGCTCTCAAAACAGCACAAAAACACCTGCTTATCCCTTCTCTGCTCAGGAAAACATAAGCATGCTTTGGAGAACTTGGGAGAGAAAAGCTCTACTGGCAAACAAATTAAACAGATCTACTTAAATCTTTTCTCTTATACATAAAGATAACAAAGACTATTGGATATAATTGCAAGATGCAAGTATTGAGGGAACTACTACTATTGCTTCTATTTCCTTTCCCTCATGCCTACACTACATTTTGTTCCATGATACTTTGAAACATGCAATGACAGGAGAAAGTTACCACAATTCAGTAAGTGAAAAATTAAGTAGATTCCTTCCTGTTCTTTCAAGAACCATGTGGCAGAAACAACAGTTTAGCTAATGCTACCCATTTCAGCATCAACCAAAAGGCTGCTCTCTTTTCCTGGAAGCCAAGTTATCAAAAATATTTACATTTTCACAGCAATTAGGTCATATTCTAAAAAAAGACAGAAAAATACTTACTATTCCTTTCTGTCCTTTTGGAAAAGAAAAAAATGAGCAGTGTTCTTATAAACCAGATTCTTTAAAACAGAAAGGAAAATTATATTAATTAAAATATATTACAGTAACCATTTCTGAAGTCATTTAGCAAACAGAATACTTACCAAATTAAATTTAATTTTTCAAATACAAAGAACAGTAATCTTTGAACAATGTTTATACAGAAAGCTAAGAATTCAATTATACCTTGTCAACAGGACATCAATGTTGATCTAAACAAAATCATCCTCTTTAATAAAGTTTAACCAAGCATTACTATAGGTAGAAATACTAAGGCAGCAAGAGCAGCAAGTAACATCATCACTCGCTCAGATGTTCAGTGGGAACTTTTAAAAATCAAGGTGTGTGCAGCTAGCTGAAAATTACTTAGTCATCACATCTTACTTGATAGATTTATGACTCATGTTATCCAGAAAGCCAAGCTTATCAGCTAAGACCCAAAATTAAGACCCAGGAGATTCGCAGGAAGAATTTAATACCAATGAAAACCATGAGATTCGGCTACTGTACAAACGGTCTCCCAGAGTTAACTGACCTGACTTCTGGCAATTTTACAGAACTCTGAATCTACTCAGTTTCTGCAGGGTTTCAGCTGATTTAGCTCAAACAATGTAGCAGTTTATCTGTGCTCAAGATAAAGTTAAACTGGTCTATGATCATTTTACATTTGAAAGGTCTCTCTGCAATCATCTGGACTTCATTTGTTTTAAAGCTTAGAATTGCTTATAATTATTAAGTTGACACTTTCCCTGGCAAGTTACTCAGCCTAAGCCAAGTGGCAAACCTCATACTTCAAGCCCCTCCAAGCACCTCAGTCAAAACTCTCCTAGTGGCAAGCACTATATAATAAAGCTTAAACTAGTAATGTTTCATTTGGGGGAAAAAAAAAAAAAAAAACAACTCAAAAGGTTTTCTGAGTAACAGCTAGTTAAGAAAACAAGTAAAATGCTAGTACTAGATTTCAAGTAGCTTCTACGTGATTTATAGGAACATCTTTCGCATTTATATAATGGCTGCCCAGTTTAAAATGTTTTCAAGTATTAACACCACCACCTGAGTTAAGGAAGTTAGACAAGACAACTGGAATGCAACAGTAACCTATCAAACATCAGAGAAACAGAGAAAAATTTAACTATTCCATGTTCAAAGGTGTGCTGTGGATGGCTGTGTCCACTTATACAATGTATGTCTCTCGATAATGTATCAAAAGAAATGTTTTACAGGATTTTAACTCTCTTACAGACTAAGTTACATAGACAAAAGCATTTTTTTTTTTACTGTATGCTTAATAAAGACTATTCTACTTCAGGCTGTATTCTAAGCTAACAGATATATGGTAGGACTTCATGAAATTAAAGAACATTCACCTTAAAGTTCTTAAAGAGGTAAAGTTTAATAGCAGACCATTTCAGACCAATTTTACAAATAAATATTTTTCTGAAAATCAGATATGCAAGATGAAACAACCTAATTCAAATGAAAGTCATTTCAAGGGAAGCATCCTTCTAATATGCTAACATAGGTCTTCAACTTTTCAGATGTTTCAGTAGGCATTTAAAAGTAATAATGTTATATATTCCTAGAACTTAACTCACTCTACCAGCATCAGTAACTTGCTGAGACTCTGAGGGAATGACCTAAGGCAGAAATAAGTTGGTGACTGACTGCAAGCTGGAAAAGGCAGACACATTCCAGTCTGATTAGGGCTGAAAAATCTCTAGAGCTATTACTGGGTGGCACCAGGCATTCAGCGTGGAGTCACCTCTTGACCGAGAACAAAGACAAGCTGGCAGTTGCTTGCCATTCATATCTGCCAAAAAAAGCTGAAGGGGAATAGCTTATGGGAAAAACCTGATAAACAGTTGCAAGTCATAAGAGAACAACAGTCTAATTCTAAATGTTAGTAAGACGATATCCAATTCAGAGTTTTACAGAAACCACCTTTAAAAGAAAAAAAAAAGGAAGAAACAAGAATTGGAAGACAAACTAGAGAATAAAAGTCCTTTGTGCAAATTCACTCCACAGCACTAGAAGCCATCACCTTCAGCAACAGAAGTTTTAATCTCTACACAAATCCGAACACACCTAAGTGAAAGAAGGCTGGTAATACTTCCTCTTCTACAAGCCTTCGCTGTTAGCACAAGCAAGCATCGCATGCTAACAACAAAGAGCTCCAAATCCTTGCCCTTAAATGCAAAGTCAATTCATATTGCTGCCAAAGATTAATTTTGAGTGTTAATTTCTATATTAATCCTTTCTAGTCAAGATACTGCTGCCCGTGTATCTTCTCCACAGGATTCCATAACAGCAGCACATTAATACATTATGCATCATACAATACGATGCACAAAAATCATCTTCAAGGGGTTTCTTTCCATGTTATGTTATGCTGACCCACACGAATCAAAATTGCAAAGCCTTAAATATTTAGATTCGACTTTGCCTTTCAAATCTAAAGCTAAGGCACTGACAAGTCATGTTTTCATATACAGGTGCCATACAAATATGGACAGTATTTATGATGCTCATTTCAGCAAATCAGCAAATGCACTGTGCTTCCGACTGGCATGAAAGTTGCTCAGTAGGTTGCTTCTTCTCCTTAATGGTCTACGGAAAGAGGAGACAGGGAAGCAACTGGGTATGTGAGGCGAGAGCCGGTTTTTAGAAGAGTAGTTTTCTTAGAAAACAAAAGCCATTCATGAGCACAAGCTGCCAATCAGCTCAGTGGAACAAGAAAATAGACAATATTTTCTCCTAGTTGGATCCAATGATGTTAGGATATTTTCCCGTTGATAAAAACTGTAAATTATTTTCCAGGAAAACAGCTAATTATGTAAAAGTAACACCATATTTAGGCCAATGACCTTTCAGGTGACTTCTGTGTTGTCACCTAATATGTAAGTTTCTCCATTCATTATTGCTTTGGGGGTTTTTCCCCATGATTTTATACAGTGCATTTTATATACAGGTGACATACCTTCAGCCACTTTCTTATAGAAGTGTTACTTTTCCAAACAGCAGTACAAATAAAACACAAAATTATGCTCTTCTGCTTACATTACATTACCTTGGCTAAAGCTGTTCAGCCTGTAGCCCTAATAATATAAATAAAAAGCCAAGTAACTTCAGATGCTAACATCTTTTCATGGTAAGACTTAGTTCAACACTAAACCCATCCCATGAGGAAGATTTCCCTCAAAGAAAGTGTCTGCCTAACTACTTGGATTTATCTCTAAAAAAAAAAAAAAAAATTCAGCAAGTTATGACAACTCAAGGATTGTCAAAAGCAAACCCAAACCCCTGCTGAGATGCATTTTTCATCTCCTTTTACTAGACACAACACCAGGGGAGGGGGTGGAAGAAAGACTCATAAGAGGCATATTTACTTACATCAATGGAAATGCAAAAAATGGAAGTGTCATTATCAACCTTGCTGTCCACTCATCAGGAAGACACCACAAATATACAATTAAGCAGGTAATAAGGTAAAGAAGCGAAGAGTAGAGAAGCAGCCTTCCAACCCATAGTTTCTGTAGCCTCTGATTTTTTTCTCTAAATTCTTCTAATGTCTGTATTTCCTGTAAATAAAAAGGGTTAAACCTTATCAATGAAGTTAGTAGGTGATTTTACTAAGCTGCCTTCAAGTGTTTGCTAAAATTAGCCATATCTATTTGATACTCGATTAGAAAAGTCAAGCTTTTTGATAAATGACAATATTTGCCCAAAGATAACTTTCACAACATAAATACATCACACTATTAACATTGTAATATAGGCCACTTGCACTGCATTTGCAGTAGCGCATCACAACTGGGGAGAAATTCTGCAAATCAGCACTTTTTCCTACTTATAATTTTTTAGTCTATTTGGGACAAAAGGAAAATACTAATGCTACGAATGGGTCTTTACAATCACTAAATCACTACCAACCATAATTTGCATTCTAAAACTTTTATCAGGCACCTGTGGAATTTCAAACGCTTCTAACACTTTTCTATTAACATGGGAAATGCCTGAAACTCCTCCATCATTTCACATATTTTAATTTCATAATTTTCCTCACATGAACAGTGAAATCCTCAACATCTGTATGATGCTTCTGGCATATTAGTAAGCAATCAAGCAATGCTCTGCTATGTCACCATTTTGACTGCATTTCAAGTAACAACAGGAATACTCACAATAAAAGGAAAGTATTTTCAATAAAAGGAAAACAAAAACTATGAAGAGCATATTTCAAAACCATTAATTTCCCCAGAGTACAGACATCTGTCAAATGCTGGCTAAAAAAAAAAAAAAAAAATCACAACTGATTATTGAACCGTCTATTCAGTTATTCTGCCCCGATCTTACTACCACTACAGTTACAACTCTTATACTTAAAACATACACTGAAGCTTTTCTCATGCATCTGATGAATGGAATTTTTTGTTAGTGACATCTTCCATTACATGGGATTTTAACCATTAGTTATAACTATATTATGCAATATAGCCAACAGAGCCTACTTCACATCCATTCCCATTTCAAGCTCTCTAAATAAATTCTCAAACTGTACTGTCTCACTGTCCATTATACAGCATTTCTTTTGGTTGGTTGGGAATTTTTTGGTTTTGGTTTTTTGGTTTTTTTTTTTGCAGGGAGAGGAGGTGCTAATGACTAGTAGGGG
This sequence comes from Pezoporus occidentalis, assembly GCF_034315485.1. Classification (NCBI taxonomy): domain Eukaryota; kingdom Metazoa; phylum Chordata; class Aves; order Psittaciformes; family Psittacidae; genus Pezoporus; species Pezoporus occidentalis. Next base: position 625,550 of record NW_026913683.1, on the reverse strand, counting down.
AAAAAGGTAACAGTCCATCTGAAACTCAGTCTCTAGTACATCCAACTGGAATAATTATCAAAGTAATTAAAAAATTCATTACTGTATTTTACCTAATGTGAAAGAATTACATGACCGTCAAAAAAGGATGAATATTTCTGAACAAAAATCAAACACAAATACATACCTTATCAATTTTTTCTAATACTTCTACAGTGGAAGGCTTTGCCTGCTTACAAGGGAAAGAACAAAGATGTTGATCTCACTTTTTAAAAAGACAAAATTTTGAGGATTACCATATATTAACAGTTTACTAACAAAAAGACATTCATTATACACGAATATATTACCTACTTTACATAAAGGTAAGTTTTCCTATTTTAATAATGACAAATAGAAGGGACTGTAATGAATCACTATTTTATAGTTGGTATTACTATTAACTGAAGGCTCTGCTCCTACACCACAAACAGATAAAAACCTATAATGCATGTACAGCAATAATGGATGTGTGTGGTAAGTAAAACAAGGACAGAACTGATGAGTGGAAGGAATAGGCAAAACAAAGAGAATATACACAGGAAGCCCTAACTTGAGAATTTAGGCTTTTTATTACTGTTCATTCCACATACAGACAGTGCTCCAATTAAATTATAAGCAATTGCAAACAAATGTTATCATCTCCACTAAAATTCCCCTTAGGAACAACTTGAAATCCACCTTGTAGGTTCCTTTCCTCATTTCTAAGATAAATCCACTATCTTTCTCCCACCCTTCAAGCCACAGATTCAGAAACCATAGCCCATACTGTACCACCACGAAAGTGAGCTGCTTTTTGTTACACAGAACTGACATTTCATCTAAACATTTGCCTTCAAAGGAGTTTTGTATGAGAGGCTCTGAAATCAATTGATAGTATGTAAAGGGAAACCTAGACTCAAACAACTCACACCTGCCAAGAGAATAGTCAAAAACCTCATGCTTCTTCCTCACAAACTCAATAGACCATTTAATAATATACAAGCTAATAAAAGCAGTAAGAAAGACTTGCATACATAGCTACCAAAATATTTCTCAGAACAGACATATTTTGACCTAAAACAGCCACTAATCTTTCAAGTCACAGATGCTGCTCTATCTAACCCAGTGAAGCACCACAAAGCTATTTAGATTTACAGGAACAGTTAAAATGGTATTTTTGTAAGTTAACCAAACCAGTGCCAGGCCTGGCACTACAAAGGAAATAAAGGAGAGCCACATTTTCACAGTTTAAGGATTTGCCAGAAAACATTTTTGATCATTATGCCTCTCTACTGGACTTTTAAATGAGATATTAAAGGGAAAAGTTTAGCACTAACATTCAACCAGTAATAACAGTTAACCAACAGACATTAAGAAATGCATCCTGCATATTCCCATCTTCTAGATGAAAGAGTACTATATCATTACACAATTTTACTTACCCTCCATCTTGAAATTAATCCACCCATCTTCTACTGTGGACAAATGTTGGCAGAGCTATCAATCTTCTACAAGAATTCACAGCTAGAAATGAAGCATTAAGCACTTAGGAGTAATCTAACAGCATAGTTCAAGATTCTTGTATTTGTTCCAGTATATAAAGGAATCAAAATATCACATAAAGCCATTGGCTAGTTATCTACCCATGTATTATTTAAAAATCCAGTCTGTTTCACAGGCCATCCTGTAGTCAGCTGAACAGCCCTGATGCGACTATACTTATTTTGACTTTGGAAATATTTAACCAGAGGGGAGTCCCCAAAAATAGAGGCATAAAACAACTACTGAAAAAAGCTACCAAAATCCTCCAGCAGAAAAACAATTTAAAAAATTATTAAACAGGATTAAGAAACTGATTTCTGATTATTTCATCTGCTGCTCATAAGCATAACTCAATGTGTTTTTCATCTGTCATTCCAGACATCCAGCATTAATACCCCACTATTCATGAGAAACTTCATCTCCCATAAATATACTTCCTTCTCATGCTCTCAGCCACAAGAGCACTATTGTTTTTCCTTCCTACAATCAGTTTCAAGGTCAAATAATCAGTTTCAAAGAGATTTCACCTGCACTAAGAAAGCGCTACACTGGCAAGTCTTCCCTACACACAATGCACAGAGCAGTCACCAGCATATCAAATGGCTCTAAAGCAGTTCCAAAGGTGCAAAAGTAGCTCACCTTACCCTACACAAATCTGCAACCCATGAACAGCAATACCTTGATGATCTGGGTCTAGGTTCCTGAAACAAAAAGGCCTAACAACTTCCTGTCAGCAACTGGCTGGAATCAGCTGAAGCTCGGAATCAACTGACAGCTTGGAATCAACTTTTGAACCTTAGGATGGCAGAATTTCCCTCCAGTCATTTAATTTACAAGTTTTTACTCAGTGAATTAAAACATTACAATTATTAGCCACCTGCACAGTAAACTAATGCTCACTCCCAATTAGGGCTCAAACCTTTTTAACTCTGGAATGAAACAGTCAGATTTAATAAAGCACTGGTCTAGTTAGGCAGAAATGAGAGTAATTATTATCTTGTTTATTAAGTAACCTCTGGCAAAAAAATGAAATATAAAGAAACCTAATCTCAATCCAAATTTGTTTCCAAATTGTCTGTGGCTGTCAGAACAAATTAACAAAATAAAGGATACACACTGCTCAGTAGCACAAATGCTATTGTGGTATGGTAACCTCTTCACCTTCTAAGAAAGCCGATGACTTCAGAATCCAGAGCTAAAGGCCCTATGATTTCAAAACCAATGCTTAAAAATAAGAAATCCATACCTGAAATTACGACAAATGAAGCTAGAATAGACAGACAAATTAGCTATGCTGCCACCAAACTACTAGCACAAAGGGGTGAGCTACAGAAAAGGCACAGTTACCCCTTGGACTCTTGAGTAAATTCTCAAAAGAATCACTACTACAGCAACTCAACTCAGTGAAACAGCAGCAGTATTTTTATTCTTCAAGCACACAACATAACACTAAGAATTTCATACAGTTGTCACTTTGTAGTTACAGGTGAGTTTTTGCATGACAGGTACTGGCAGTGGATACATGCAGATACTTTCTTCACAAATATTTCTACAGAAATACCTATGCAATGACTTTCTTCACAACGATTTCTACAGAAACACATATTATGTATCTTTATTGAAAAACAGTATGAAAGCTATGTCAAATAGCCAATCAAGAAGTTTGCAAACTTAGCACAAGGTTCCCAAACGTAGCTTGTTTCCACAGCTGCTGGGAGCAACAGTAGCTCTTGTTACAGACAGACAGAAATGCTCACAGGGCCTGTGTGCTGTTTTCCTTCAGGCCATAGTTAAAGAACCTCTGCAGCAAAAGTGTTGGCGGATCTTTTGGGTATACATTATCCATGAGCCATTGGTGACACCGACCTTTGTCAATAACACATTCATAGTGCTATTACTACATATGTTTAAAATACCTGGCAAGTACCTGAAAGAGAAACAGGTTTGACAAGTGTCATCATACATATAATTTTACATGAACCATGATGCTGACAGGCTTTATGTGCGCTGCTCTGCAGGTCAGTAATACTACCAAAACCCTTCCCCAAAGAGATATTAAGAGATTAGGGCCACAAGATTCAGATTCACAGTTTAGTCGAGTAACCATCCTTCGTTAAGAGATGGAAAACTTTCTACGGTTTCTATGGAGTGCCTCAGAAGTGTTCTGAGTCCTATGGAGTTCCTCTATCCTGCTTCTCCTTTTTGACATGACTACACAAATTTTCAACTGCTTCAAACTCTCCTACTTCCTCCTTACCTGCCACTCCACACACCTAACACTAATCCTACTGTTCATGGTAAATCCTCCTTCCAGAAGTCTCTTCCTTTCCTTCCCTTCCCATGCTTTAACCATAAAACTATTTCACAGCACTTTCCAAAGGCTGCATTACCTTAGCACAGAGCTGTCCTTTCCACTCACTCGGCACGGCTGCACAAAGATTGTCACTGCTTTAATACACAAATAAGATAGCTGCAACATTTCCTAACCCTAGGTTTAAAAGAGACAACTGAAGTGTTAAAGAACACAATGTAGAAGCTTAAGAAAACATTACCAATTTTGTTATTTGCCTCTTAAAATAATATTCTGATAGCAACATCTCTACTTCAAAAACATGCAAGTTAATTAGCAAAACGCAAAGCAAAAGTGCCACAGTAAGAGTAGCAGAGCCAAAAAGGCTTCTTTTGAAAGAGAGATGAATCATGCGCAATTACAGAAGTCATCCACCAACTTATTCATCCAGATGGAGAAAATAGTTGTATGATCTCATAACAGTTTATCAAGTCAGTCTCAAATTTCTTCAAGCTTGTTGCTTATGTTTAAAGATTAAAAGGTCTCCAAAAAAAATCAAGGCCTCTAAAATTAGTTTTAGTAACTGACATGCTGAAATTCAAGACTAAATAATATTACAACAAGTAATATTAAAAGAAAAAAGGAAGTTAGAGACTTGAAATGGAGGCTTTCCATACAGGCCTCTTCCCCGAAGGAAGACAGAATGTTCTTTAAATACTTTTCTTGTAAAGTTTGTTAACTTTATGTAAATATTTTCAGATATTTACCATTACAAAGAACATAAGTTCTGCCTTTCCAACTGAATCTCCAGTTCTGCTCACAAGGTTTCCACCGAAAATTCATACTATCACACAATTTACTGACCCCAGAAACTTCCACAATGACCACATAAAGTCCATAAAAGGACAAGAAAACAAGCAAAACAAATCCAGGAGCATCACCCACCACGTAGCCTGTCCTAGGACCTATCAGTTAGAACAAGATTCTGAATTTTCTTCAGTCCGTTTTTAGCTGTTTCTGTCTGAAGGCATCCCACGGAGATCCTATGCTTTGCAAAGCCTTAGCTAGAAAGGCAAACTGGTTCCCACACAAAGACTCCGACGCTGCGGAGCACGGAGTGGGTGGGTCAGGCGCTCTTTCTGAAGCCCAGCCCTGTTTTGAAGCCCGCGAAGGCGAATGCCAGCGGCCCAGGAAGGGAACTTGATGGCCCGCCGCTGGGCAGGACGGCGACAAAGGCCAGCTTCAGCTCCCGGCGCCTGCCTTACCGGCCGCCCTGGAAAACACACACCCCCCACCCCCAGCGGCCCCAGGGCGAGCATGGAAAGCGAGCGCCGCCCCCACCGTGCACCCAGTGGCTTCCACTTTCGACAATGAGCCCCGCCGGCTCGCTCCCCAGCAGCCGCCCGGCTGTCCGCGGTGAGGCGGTGCACCGGCCGGCGGCCCCGCTTCGCTTCAGCACCCAGAAACGCGGCGCCTGAGCCCCTCTGCCTCTGCTTCTGCTGCTGCTGCCGCTGCCACTGCCGCCGCCCCACCACGGCGGAGCCGGTCCCTACCGCGGAGTCGCTCGGTCCGGTCGGACCGGGCCACTCCTCTCCCGCCAGCACGTACCTGTCGCGGCTCGGGCCGCGCATCCCGCCACCACCCGCCAAAGGAGGGGCCAGGCCACCCCGACGGTGCTCCCATCAGGCCCCGCGCGGCCCGGCTGCCAATCAGCGCGTCGTGCCGCGGGGCGCTTTGGAACAGGGGCGGGCCCGGGCCGCGGGTGATTGGGCCCGGGTGGTGGTTGCTGGCCCCGCCTCTGAGGCAACGGAAAGCGGGTGGGTGTTGGAGGGGGTCAGCTCTGCTCCGCCGGGCTGCGGAGGCCGAGCCGTTGCTGCGGCTGTCTTTGATACTGATTTGCAGGAAAAAGAGAGTTTTTAACACCAAAACGTAGGAACAGGAGGGTCAGGCTGTCCTGTGAGCTTCGCAGCAGCTTCGTGACGCTGATGTTCAGCCTCTGCCAATGAAGTAGGTGCTGACAGACGCCGAGCTGGATGTGTTTTCCCGGCGGCGGGAGCTTGAGTCGCCTGAGGGTCACAGGAGGTGTCTGCTCTCTGCTTCCCGTAGGCAACTGTTGAACTTACTTGGAGTGAAGCAGTGCTCTGTATTTGCCATTGTAACAGTGCCCTCGCTCCTGGTAGTTTTCTTTTCCAGTGTCCTTTCTTAGCTGGTGCCAGTCATCGCTTGTCCCATGCCGAGAGGAGTGAGGAACAGAGAATACTTGCTCTGTTCGCATTGCCTTTCTCACAAGGTCTCCACTGCCCTGCTCAGAGGTGTTACTGCTGTGGCTACACAAGTGGCAGCAGGTGCACAGATGTGGAAGAAGGTGCCTCAGAGTACCCTGAAGTGAACGTTTCTTTGCAGAAGCCGTGTGTACTCAGCTCACCCTGCATTGTTGGATGTAGCCTGTAAATGTTGGGGGTTTTCCAGTCGTGGTGGGTTGACCCTGGGCAGCAAGAAAGCATCCATGCAGCTTCCTGCTCACTCCCCCTCAGCGGGATGGGGGAGACACTAGGAAGAGTAAAAGTAAGAAAGCTTATGGACTGTGTAAAAGAGAGTTTAATAAGTGAAGGAAAGAAAAAAGTTATGCAAGGGAAATAAAACCTCTCACAAGCAAACTAATGCCCAGCCAGTCCTCAAGCAGTTGTCTACCCTGGAAAGTCAAACCCCCCACCTTCTTATTCTGCTACCCTGATTTTATTGCCAAGCATGATGTTAAATGGTACAGAACACCCCTTTGGCCAATCTGGGTCTGCTGTCCTGGCTGTTTCCCCTCCCAGCTTCCTGCCTACCTCCAGCCTGCTCACTAAGGGAGCAGAGTACGGAGAAAGCCTTGACACTGCAAGTGTCAATGCTATTGCTATTCAGCAGTAGCCAAAGCATCGTTGTGTTACCAGTGCTGTTTTGGTAACAGAATCCAAAGAGCAGCAGCATATGAGCTGCTGTGAAGGAAATCGACTCCCTCCCAGCCAGACACAGTGCATCTATTTTAAAAAGAATTCAAATATAAACAGAATTGGCAAGGCTTTTAGGCCAGGGGAGGACAAACAAGGTATCCCACTACCTTTCCAGGCAGCACAATCAGGTTCAAGCTTTAAACAGCAGAGCTGCTGGGTCTGATCATCTGCCAGACATTCATTCTTAGTTTTGACATTGGGAAATTAATCCTTTTAGCTTCTGCCAGTGTTCAGAGTGAATCTTTCTGCCTTACATTATTAGCTAGTTACAATATCAGCTAAGTAACAGCTTTAGCTGCTAATCATGGCTTCAAGTAAGTTCATTGAAAGCACAATAGTGGCAGTCAATGCAGAGTCATTGACTATACTAGAAATGTCCTGCTACCGTTTTCAAAGGTCACCTGTATCTACAGCTTTGTTTTCTTCATTGAGACCTAGGCTGCACCTTCCTCTCCAAGTGGAAAAAGACTCAGTGACTGAGCCTCTCCTTCTCTTCAGTTTGCACTCTAGAGCCACATCTACTTAAATCCTTATAGCAATGACTGTTCCTCTGCTGAAAGGATGTCTTCTTTTTTGGTTTCAGATGGCATACAGTTATGGTCCACTCCTGGTTTTCATACTTCTAAGTGGTATGTTGCTGGAGAGAAGCTGATTTAAATCTTCAATGATTTAAGTGGACTAGCATCTTTGTCCATTGTCTGGCATAGTACTCATTTAAAATAAACCCAAATCATGACAATACTAGCTTTAAAGGCTTTTTGAAATGCTGCAGCCAATACCAATGTCTCCAAGAAGCTTGTTTCTTTTTCTTTTCCAGAATGTTCATAAACATTTTAAAGTCACCACAAAAGCCAGTCCTGATTCAGAGCTTAACCAGAATTAAGAAGGGGATCCCAGACTTCTGTCTTTGGGCCCTGTTGTAGAGCTGTTTTTTGTGCAGGCCTCTTCCATGAAGTTCTAATCACTGCTTAGATCAAAAGTATAATAATGACAAGAAGTATTGTTAGGTACCATTACTGAACTGATTGACTAAGTCTATCAGCTTGTGATGTTATGTGATGTTATATGATGTTATATGCAGCTACCTGTTTGCTTCAGAGCCAAGATCTACCTACAAGAAGAAATGATGCCCATGTACCTGATGAGGGTAATAAAACTGAGTATAAAACCATAACTTTGAATCAGTCAGCTTAAAATTTTCATTAATCTGGTTCAAAACTGCCCCCTACAGAGTATTTAAAACTCTTAAATAAATTCGCTTCAAAATCCTTCATTATCAGTGGAACTGGTGCTTAATCTGATTCTGCATAACCACTCCAATAGGACAGTATATCTTCAGAATTTAGCATTTAGCATTTTCAGTCCCTCTATATACAGTGAACAATCAGTAATTAGCTTATTCTAAAATGTTTTGGTCTCACAGCCTAAGAATGTTTTACCTTCAAGAAGAGTTTTCCCATGGTAACATTTATAGCACATGTATGTTAGCAATATATGTAGCCTAGTAATCCAGTTTGGTTTTCTGAATAAATATATGGGCCCCTACATCCTTAGGAAAATTATGTCTGGTTAAGAGAAGCTTGATGTTGCTATTTTGTGTTTAGTTGAGTTTTTTTATTTAACCTTCCAAAGTATGTTCAGCATTCTCTTGAAGTAGACCCTTTTGGACTTCTCCAGCTAGTGAGTCCATGTAGTTTAACTCATTTGGATGCTGGGAAATTTTAAATGCTGAAACAGAACCATTGTTTAGATTGCAAATGTAGATATGATTGCAACAAATGAAGGTACATAGATAGCTTTAAGATCACAAACTCCACTGGCCATTCCACTATTGACTGTGGTCTTGAGGCCTGTGCTGATACCTCACCAGTTTTATGACTGCACTGTTACTCCATGCAGTTTGGGATAAGGTGCTGCTGTATACTGCATTGCTCAGGCTAAAACTGTGGTACTGTGCTCTACTCTCAGTTAGCTATTCTGTGCTCATTGCTGTACACCACAGGGGATTCTTCAAGAGCACAGCTACACTTCAGACCACTTCCTTGTGCCCCGTGGGCACCTCAGTGATTAAAGCAACCTCGAGCTGTTAGGGACAAAGGCCAGGCACTCCTCGCTATGGCTCTGCTCTCCAGCTGCAAAGCTACCCTATACTGGTGGAATGAAGCTGATGTCGTTGCTTGAATTGCTGCAGTGCCCTTACACCCCATCCTCAGCTGAAAATCCCGCAGCCAGTGGTGTTAGTGTAAACCACAACTGAATCGAGTCAACAATGGATCGTGTGTCTCGAGGCCCGGACTCTGCTACTCTATTTCCTCTGCATTTTGAATGGAATTAGTGCATGCTGGGATTTCATAAATGACAACTACATAGTAATGAACACATGTTTTTTAGTGTCCTGCATAATTCAGCTTTCATGTAAAAAAAAAAAGGGAAAAAAATAGAAACTTTTTTTTAAAAAGCAATGCAAAAAATACACATGTAATTAATAGCTTCCTTCTGTGAGCATATATATAGTAAAAACTACATCAGACCTGCACTTTACTCTTAACTGACATGACTGATTGCCACAACTGCAGACTATTTTCTTGTCTTATTTTATTGTAAGTTGCAGTTAGGACTGGGAGTGGGAAAAGAGCTGGAGAAAATTTTTTAGATTACAAGGGATTCTTAGAGCCCTTGTAGAGGGAACTGGTGAGGTAGGCAGATTTGAGGCCTGAAGCCACGAGGCAGATAGATACAAATTGGAAACTGACAGGCTTAAAAATGGATTAACCAAATAAATTGTATTTAATCTGTGACACTTTAATAGTTTCAGAGCACACAAAAAGGTTGGAACTTCTTAAGTGAGGTGACTTTAAGGACATATTTTGGAAAGATGTGCTTCAGAAATGTACTCTGCAACAACAGCACTGAGTTACATTATACTCTGCAAGTACTTTCTGCAGAGTACTTTCTAGAGAAATGTACTCTGCCACAACAGCACTGAATACATTATAGCTTTGATTTAATTTTTTATACATAATAGTATATGCTTCTTTTGATGTCCTGATACAACTGTAATATTTGGAGTGTCAGATGCCTGTATTCTTACAGTTACCTCTTACTCCCTGAGCTTTTTGGTATTTTATCATGTCGGGCATTTGAATGCTGCAGGACTTTCATGAAGTCCTTTGCATCTGACTCTTCCTGTTAAATTATTACCTCAAAAAGAACTATACAATCCGTCAGGTCAAAAGATATCATTTCAAGTGAATATAAAAATATAAAAAAATAAAAAAATCTTTTAACAGTTGCATACAATCATCAGAAGAAGCTGAGATCAACTTTTCCATTCCATAAGGTATGCTTGTTGTGATTAAGACCTTTGCTTTTGATTAATAATTATTATTATTACTAATACTATTATTCCTATTACTTGCTATTGCCATTACTGTCATTGTTGCTGTTACTGTTGCTATTGCTATATTACTATTGTTTATTATTTATTATTACAATCATTACTATTATTATTATTAATTTAATGATTATTGTTCTTTGGGAAAATGTTAATATTTAAAAGCTTTAAATAAAAAAAAAATCTTAGTGTCTTAAACCTTTTGATTGATACCCTAGAGCATGAACTTTTCCATACTTGAAAAGCCATCAATTTTAAATTGATGCCAGGAATGGCAGTCTCATCTTCATTTGAGTACTGTAATCTCTGACACTATGTTTAGGAACATGGTTAAATTTTGGGTTATTTTGGTGGCACAATGAATCAGGAAGTGAGTATAAAAAAATGAAGTGCATGTTTTTATTCTATCATTAAGATCTCGTGAACAAACCAGAAGCATCCTGATGTGAACTTGTCACGAAAAACAGAAAGATGGTTTTATCCCTATTTGAGATAACTTACGCTTCAAACTGTGTATGAAGATTTAGAAACAGTTATTACACACATAAAAGTACATTCCCTTCCCTGATGGGCATGACTTCAAGCTTCTGACTCTTTCATGGTTGTATTGAGTAATATATGTTTATAGTTAGAAAAATGACTGTATAAACAATAACTCAATGTTCTGTAAAAAAACATACTAAATCAATTTTCTGCAGTCTCCAAATGAAAACATGATTATTCTTACTGAAAGTATTTGAGCTGTACTAATACCTAAGTCGGCTATATTATTTTTGCTTTCTGGAGCAGTTTGCTCTTTAAACAAATTAGGGTTCTGATTCAACAGGATTACTCCTCTTTAATAAATACATAAGTACATCCTTAAATTTTATTGACATCTATTTCCTCAAAGCTAAATATAATAAATGATTCTTTCCAGTAGCCTTTTTAATATGGTTGTGCCTACTGGGCAAAGTGGGAGCTAACCCAACCAAATGAGGGCCAAATTACAAAGTAATTTGCATGAAACTCCTGTTGACCTTAAGAGGATTTTTACTTGATTAAGAATAATGGAATTTGGAACCAAGTAAATACAATTCAAGGGGCAAACAAGAATGTGCTGTTCTTACTGCAGCAAGCCTCCCTTTCAGGGTGCTGTGTGCGTGCGTACAGAGCTCAGACAAGTGCAGGAATTTCTGTTCAACCTGACTGCATTTTAGTGCTTTCTTATTAGTCAAGCTGGAGGAGATAAGCAATGAGAAGGAAAGTCTAATTAGTACATATATTTTGCTTTTGATAACTGCTCAAAATGGTAGATAGAACATTACCTACATTAAATGCATTTCCTACTCCTGATTGTCACAAGAGCTAACTTTAATGAAGTATTAAATTTACATATTAAATTGTTTTCAGCAAAGTACCAAGAACTGGATCTGCTAATAAGCTTTGTTCTGGTTGGAAACCAAACAGAACTAGAGTCCCAGAATGCCAGAAATAGGACAATAAATATTTCTGGCACAATTTCAAAGGTTCCTAACACCAGACATAGACATGTAAAAATAATGGCAAGCTCTACAGAGATTATAAAATAAATAAAATCACAGTTCATAATTCATATAATCATGTTAAATAGTAGGCTTATAAACCAATTCATATAATAAAACCCACATGTAAAAGTATCTGTGATTTCATTCAGTTAAAGATGACAATATTAGTGCTCCCCTTGAAAGCAAGTATACATCTTGCAAGCTGAAGGACAATGAACAGTTGCTTTCTGCTCATGTTTAATGCTATAACCTCTGTTAGTCTTTTCACACATGATTTTCAAATAACTTTTCAAAGAACATGAAATTTGAAAGCATTCAGAATTTCAGAACGTATTTCAGATACTGAGTATCCTTTACTACAGCTATGACAGTTTCAAGTTTAGATAATTTAAGATCTGAATTTACAACCCTTTCACATGCAAAACTCCCAGGCAACATTATTTCTAGTAGTATATCAAACTAATAAATGTCTGAAACAGAGCTTTAATGAATTATATTAGAAGGATGTAAAAAATTATTCCCTATCTTAAATACATATAGATTAAATTCCCTATCATTAAATACATACAGAAGATGGACTAGAAGCAGAACTTCTACTGTAATCACTCTGATGACTTCAAATGATAGGATTCATAGTCATTCTAAGCCTGCTTTGGTTGCATAGAGGTGCTTAGATAAAATTTATGTTTCTTGAATTTTAAAAACATATTTGGGAACTCGTGTTTCAGAGCAATGAGTTGTGTTTTTTACACATATTTGGGGTGCTTTCCACGTTCCAGTCATAAACTGACCCATAATCAGCCAATGGACCCATAATCAACCAGTGAAAAGTAAGGCCAGTCATAAAGATGTAATGAGTCACAGGTGAAGTGCAGAATAGGTGTGAGGAAGGAGAAAAATCTAAAATATAACTTCAGTTCTTTAGGCAAAAAAAAATAGAATAAAATGCATTAGAAAAGGCTTATTTTCCAGCACAAGCAGCACATCAAATTGAGTCCTGTTGAGACTAAAGGAGGTTACCAGGAAATAGAAATAAGATGTAATGAAATCTAGGAGTTTTGCTTTAGGGCAAAATATATCTTTTGTTAGGTCTGGGTTATTGTATTAAATAATATGTATCTATCAGTACTAGATCAGTTCTTTCATGCTGGAAAAGCAGAAAAACCCTGCTACAACACTTTATGCTTGTCAGTAACTTAAGTTATTTACGAAGAGTAGTAGTTTTACACAGCCATTGAATTATCTTCACTGACAGACAAGTAGATGCTAATCCCAAATATCTTAACCTAATGTACAATGAAAACTTACTCCAATTTTATTAGCTGCCTGTCTCACCAGTTTGTTCTTCAACACATCAAAACCTCTCTTCATTTTCACAAGAAACAGTTTGGTGCTGTCTCTGGTTTATGCTTGAATGACCCACAACTAGCAAATTGCATCCTGGAATTCCTGGAAGCTTCCAGTGCAACTCCATCTCCTAGTCTGTAATGTACTAAATTATGCTGTCTGATACATGTATTGACAAATCATAAGCTTTCCTATTTGGCTTTTTTGCTTACTCCTTGACTTATCAAGAAAACTTTCAGAAAGGTCTTGTGGGCTCAGATAAGATACTGCAAGGGATCTGGTTTTCAGAATGTACTAATTGTCCAGCCTTTGAAAATCAAGTCTTTTTTCAATGTCTTGAGCTTGGCTTAAGTCTTTTTAAATATCAAAAGCAGAGAAATCCACCCATACTCATTAGGTATTTTTTTAATCTTGACATATGCATCTTCCTGGTTTGTTTTTTTTTAATTTTTTAGGAAAATATCTTCTGATATATGCAAATTATTTTCCCATTTTGTTGCAATATAACTAAAAATTAACAGTAAAAATACATCATTATTGCTGAGAAAAGTGCAGGCACCACACATATTTCTAACAATCTATAAATGCATTCCTACAAACTTGTTTATTGGATAAGTCTGGCCATAAATTGGCCAGGACACAGAACTTTATATGAAAAGAGCAGAACATTGAACAAAAACATTATAAGTCCACAGTATTAGATTTAATGTAAAGTAACCACAAACTCCTAAACATGTATCCCAAAACTCACAATCTTTATAATGAAAGGAAAAGACCACATCATATAACTGTCTTAGCTAGGCAATTCGGCATTTAACTTGTTTATTTTTCAGTTAAACAAAATCCAAACATCTCTAGGGAGACAATGCTAATAACAAACATAACCACATAAGCTTTGTATATGAAATTCAATTTTAGCTTTAGTGGGGCCTGTCAAATTGGAAATTGTAGTAAAAAGCCAATAAACCTTAATCAAATTCTATCACACAGAGAGATTGGGCATTTTGTTTTTACCCAGTTAGCTCCAGAATTTCTGGTCTGATCCTGAGTCCTGAAATACTTTCATATTCCTTTGATATTATTCTTAGCTTTAAACATCATTTACCATACTTTTTAATAAGGAAATTCCATCTTAATAGAAGAAATCCTGCTTAAGGAGCACATTTGAGAAAATTAAGAATATTTACTTTTTTTTTTCCTGGTGATGTTAAGAATTTTCTTGACTATATTCTTCCCTACTGGTAGAATGGCTATTGACACCCTGCTCATAGAATAGCCACCTGCAGTCTGCTGATTTTAAAGCTCTCCTGAAGACACTTCTTTAGCATCACTTTCAGAAAATATGTGTGTTGACATCTATTTGTTACATTAATTTGTGTATCTCTAAAATAGTTATTTGCTGTTTCACACTGTGCTTAACTGTTTTATTACACTGTGTCCTCTGTCATTCTTTAACATGTTTTTCCTAATTTAGCATTTACACCTTCTCTGGTCTTTGAGCATTGCACAAAATTAGATCCTAATCATTCACCAGAGTCTAAGTGGGATATTTTAGCTGCATGCTTCCCCAAAACTTTATTAGGGTTCTGCACAGTTGTAGGGGCCCACACATAACGCAGGACAAAGACCTGATTCCCTCTGATACTTCCGTAACATGTAACTCCTTATTACTTGGTAATTTTAATCTATTCTTTCTACTCTTGCCCTTCACAATTTTTACAGACTTGTAGAGTTGCAAGACAGCATCTGGGTGGTTTTTATTTGTCATTGCTGCTGTATTATCTGAGCTTTGCAGTGGTGCAGGAGATTGTTCTGGTCATCTAATTTAATAAGACACATTCCTTCCAAAGTGACAGCTTGCAGTGGGTGCCATAGTGGAAAAATCCCATAGATACTGATTTATAAGGATGAATAGATTACATAAAGCATAGAGGGGAGCCAGTTAGAACTGAAAATGTTAAACATCAGAAATGATAGACTCATCTGCTCCAAAGTTCTCTTTGGGCATTCAAATATTTTTTCACTATCTCATTGTTTTATCAAAAGGCTTTTCAATTGTTAACTTAAATCACGTTGCATATATTTTCCACATTTTGATCTAAATTCTATCTTCAGACAAATGCTACGAGCTCTTTGACTTGGACAGAATTTTATGTAAGGGTATCTACAAGCTCTGTGCTAGAGGACAAGGCTTCTGTCTTGACTGAAATAATGGAAAAAGACTTCATAAGTTTCCAAAAATACCCTAGGGTAAGAGGCAGCACCCTCATTCTTTACCCCAGGTCTCAAACAAGAGAAAGGGCACTTCACTCATGCTCATAATTGTGACAGTACTCATGGCTCATACACAAAATATTTTCATTTCCCAAAGGGTCTGTGCCTCATCTACTTACAGATCCACCAGCAGTTCCTTCAGCTCACATTGCATCTCCCAGAAAGTCATTTCACACAACCATCTAAGCAGGTGGCAGAGTGGGAGGAAAAGAGGTGGGAACCACTTCATCCACAGCCCAAAACTACCAGTACCATCAGACTCATGATAGTGATCATTTGCTCTGGGCCTGAGCAATCTTACTCTGCTGTGGCCAAACACTACAAGGGAGATGTCCATCTCCAGTACACATTCAAAAGCACACATCTCCATTTCGGAATGGGTGTGTTACGAGGAGCTGATATCTGGTTCACGGTATTTGTAAGATCTTTGTCTTTGACGCAAGAATTCAAAGATCCACTGCATGCAATTAGGAGCAGCAGCTCAGCATAATAAAGTGAGGAACTTTTAATGGGTGTTTATAAGATGAAAGCATCAACCTCTTTCTTAAATGAAAGAAGCAGTAGAAGAAATAGTAAGTGCTAAAAGATAACTCAGAATTCAGAGTGCCCTTAGAAGAGGAAGATCTGTTATCCTCGAAGCTTTAAAATGCCAGGCCTTCAGAAGACCTCTGTATTCCAGTATCACCCATAGGGAAAGTGAGAAACCACTTTCTTCTTTTTTTTTATCTTACTCTGAGGATAAAAAAGAAAAAAAAATTAAAGAAAAAAGAAAAAAAGTTGCATTAGCATTTCTTAGCTGCTTGCAAGGTTAAAAGCGTTCCAGGAAAAGGGTCTAGATTGAGGTATGTGAGGCAAAACCAAATATTCTCTATAAAATGGCTACACTAGCATAAAGAGCAATACTTAGTAGGCTTAAGGTGGGAATTTAGGGAATAGTATTTTTCTTTTTTTAACAGGAAATACTGTTTAGGCGTTTTATATAGGGGGTTCTGCATTTGTGAAGGGATAATTTGCTCTAAAATATGTGGGCAACCAGCCTAAATTCTCTAATTGAGTAGTTTGTGTATAACCCCAGGCCATTAGGTGAATGTAAACTATTACGGGCTTAGTAAGAAAATAGTCCCATTAGGATTTTTGTATTTGTATGTGGTTGTGGGTTAGTGTGACTGTTTCCAAAATGATGGACTAATGAAAAGGTCTTTTTTTCTGAGTTTGCAAATACCCACTTTGAAATACCCACACTCAAATTAAGGTAAAGAGTTCTTTTTTCTATCAAAAAAATTGCCGATCAAAGCTTAACTATTAGTTTTAGTGTGAGTTATCTGGGATAAATCACAGGTATGTTTGCAATCTTTACAAAATAAATATTCCTAGTTCAGGTTTTGCTCCATATTTCTTAAACTCTCCTTAATTTTAAATGCCAGCTATTAGTGCAACAAAAAATTACCTCTGTCCTCTGAGAAAACTATGTCTTTCTGGAAATGCAACTATTCAGCCTTCATGCTTTGTAGACATACTTCAATGGCTAATGTTAGGATGTCACAGAGGCTGCTTCTGAGGTCATATTTCTATGAGGAAGGAGACAACTTTATGTGCAGCTTCTTTTATACTGCTAGTATTAAATCTTGTGCTTCTCACTACATAATGTATCTATCCCTCAGTTGAATAGTCTATTGCTTTTCCTTTTCCACGGCAAACTTTAGCCTATCACATTTTATGTTTCACTGCCATTGTATGTACATAGTATGGTAAGATATTAAAAAGAGGAAAGATAGCTTTAATTAAAGTAATGGAATAAATTACCTACATATAAACACATTAGAAGTCATCTCTAAATTCACTGATAACTTCCAGCATCTTGGCCTCCTTCCCACAAAACTGAGAACCAGGAGTTATGAGAAATTCTGAAGTCTATGAAATGAGAAAAGTCCTTAAAGAGCTTTGCTGCAGAAGAAGGTAAAGAAAAAGTACTTATGACAATGGTGCTTAAACTCCCAGGGAGAAATTTGACCACAGAGGCAGACAGTTCCCCAGATGAAGTGAAGGAGGGGTGCAAGGGTACCTCAGCATCCCTTGGACTCTGGAAAATATTCACCTAACAGAAGAAATGCAAAATGTGAAGAGTGACATGGTTTTCATGTGAGTGGACAAGCTTATCAATATAAGAGAACTGCAAGCAGAGATCAGGGCATTTTGCATCCAGGTAAAACTGAAGCAGAACATTGGAAAAGAAAGCTGCACACTGAAAAAGAAAGACAGTATTGCAATATACAAATAATCTGGTTTCTCAGGAGATTAAAGGGAATAATCCCAAGAGCAGATTCCTATGGAATTAAGAAACTTTGTAAAGGGGATTTATTAAAAATAGAATGGTCACATGGCTTCTTCTGTTTCTCTTAAAATGTCAAAAGATTGTAAATTGTTGATGGTTTCCCACTATATCAGGAATATAAGGGATTTTGTTCATTTAGTAAAAGAGTGATAAACAGGAGATCCCTATTTTCAGGATTTAACAAAGTTAAAAGCACTGCAAATCTAATAAAATAAAGCACAAATAAGAAGAATGTGAACACAGAAAAAGGATAGAAATGCAGTCAGGAGGGAACACTGTGCCATAGCAGGTTGCTCTGACTGTACCTCAAAGATCCAATGTAGATGGAAAGGGAAAACAGTAAAAGTAAAAAATTGATCTTTATAATCTTAACAGGTTATCAGGAAAACCAGAGAAAAACATGAAGATTTCAGATTTTTTTTTTCTTTATTTATTTAATCTTCTTGGCATCGCAAACAACCCTACTTCAAACATTCCTTCTCACACACAAAGTCCTCCATAGGCATTCCCATGTCATCGTACTTTCTGTCCCATGGTATCTTCACAGAGAGTGGGAACTTGGAAATTCAAGAGAAACTTTGTTCCACATCTCAGTTCCATGGCCTGGATCCACATGATTCACAATTATAGCTACAGACAATTGCAATGAAAGGGGAAAGTATATTCAACCCCCCTCTGAAAATATATAGATTCAGTGCAGTGAGCACATCTGCCATAGGGCGGCGGAGCATGTTCATTTCAGATAGATCTTTAGAAAATGTATTTACTAAGCCCTCACATATTGCCACTCAGGATCTGTGAAATAAGAGGCTTATTTATTGAACAAATTGGGAAAAAGAACATCCCTAAATTAAGGACAACTCCTCTGCTAGTTTTAAGTTGTTTGTCCAATGAGAAACTTTAAGACTGGGGTTTTATTTTTTTGCTTTGGGAAAAGCAACACTTTTCATTAACGTAACAGCTTAACTTGTGGTGCTAAAATTTTCAAACATTGGTCAAAGGCAGATACACAAGCATTTGGTGTGAACAGTGTAAGTCTGAATATCAGGGACAATGGACAACGAGGTCTTCTAGGAGGTGTTAGAAACCTTAGCTGTACAGAGTACTATTTGCAGTACTTAAAATGAAGATTAAAACTCATATGCAGACAGTTTGATGGCTGTAACGGTGCAAATTCAGGTGTTTTCCTGCAGTCATGAATTAATTTTCAGTTGTTCATTTGTGTTTCCTCTCTTGCCATCAAGTTCCCGGCAAGCTTAGCTTTCAGCACTATTTTAGGCTCCAGCTTTTGCCATAGCCCAATGGAGCTGTTGCTGTGGGTTGTCTCTCCAGAGGAAATTAGAAACTAGCCCTGAACATGGAACATAAACTGAACATTGAACCCTGAACATAAAAAACTAATGAAAGTTTTACTAACTTCATCAAACACTCTTGAATTTCCTGTGGTACAAAGAGGCCGTGATGGTAAAGGTTCTCTGTGAGAAGGCTTGCTGCTCTGAGGAATCTGAGATCCTCCTCAAGAGCACTCACACTCTTCCCAGAAGGAAAAGCAGACTAGGAAAACTCAGCATTTTGCCTGTGATGGCATTTCTGAAATCCCCAACCTCTGGTTCTTCCCACCCATCTGACCAACTGAGAAGAACAACCTCTATAATGATAAAAGTCTCCATTTTCATACATGTGACATAAATTTCTCTCCCACACCTTTCCTGTTCCTCACCTTGCCATATGCAGTCTGGCCATCTCCAAAGTCAGAAGTAAGACACTGCAGTCTTGAAAATATGGGACAAGAGGGGGATTTTGCCAGCACTTAGGCAGCATTCACATCCTTGCTTCTGTTTGCTCTCTTGACTGTCCTACTAGGAATGTTTGCAAAACAAGGAATTTGGAGTAAATATTGTGCAATGCTTGCAGCCAGTGTGTATGTGAGGATCATGTTTCTTGTGGAGACACCTGAAAATTTTCTAAGTGACATTAGTTGCTCCAGAACTCTGAATCAAATAGTTAGAATCAATCAGCTTTGGAAAGTAGATATTATGAAGCAAAATATAATAGAAGCACTGGAAACTAAATTTTGTCAGGAAAATAAATGGATATTTATTACCTTCAGAAGTTTTATGAAGGAAATCCAGATGCTAAATACTTCTGAAAATCAAACTACTTCTCACTGTGGAAAGATGGAATTAGTTGGTTTTGTTCAAAATTGTTCTAATTTGCCCCATGCAATGTCTTAGTCAAGAGATTGCTCAGGACAAGCTAAAACCAAAATAAGGGTCATTATTTTTCCAGTCTAAAAAGAATGTGGCAAAACGACATGAAAGGGATGAAGATTCATGAACAAATTCATTTTTGGTGAATCCTCCATTCTATTTCTACAGAATTCCAAATTATTTTTTCCCTGTTCAGCTTTTCCATAACCTCACTGGGGATGAGCTTCATTTTTTGTGTCAATGGAGGAGCCCCTGAAGCAACGCTGGTTTCATGGTTCTGAATAGTTAGCTCAGCCTGGCTGTGCAGGAGCGTTCACCATGGAACACAGTGCCTTTTTAGCAACTGTGAACTGCTCTTTAAGATGTATCCCATCTGCTGCAGCCCATCTGAAACCATATTCCACTCTTAATCTCTTCTTAGACCTTTTAACTTGAAATCTTAATGTCATTGTTGCTCTAAAGTGTTCTTTTTGACTACGTTTAAGAAACAATGAATTCACAAGAGGGTTGTTTTTAAAAATACAGGCTGGACATAAACCTTACCTACTATGTAGTCATATCATGGATACAGGGACTGTATCTAGCTTAAACTTATGGAAGAAAGCCCCAGGATCAAAGCCAGACTTTGTAGACATATTTAATTATGTATTCCTGGTAAAGCAATAAAAGCATACAATATGGGCTCTATTCACAAAAAGGACATTGTTTTGTCATGTTCTTCTTGTAAATTCCTTATGCATGACTCAAAGTGTCATTTTACATGAGATTCATAAAGACAAATGTCAGTTCTACACGGGTGTACCAATGTGTTACAAAGTTTAATCAAAAGCAAATGTGTATGTTGAAATTGTGTGTGTCATTAAGAGCATTTTTGCCCATAAATTAGAATTCCTATTATGGTCAACAGACTGAGCTCCTATGCAATAAAGCTGCACTAGGCCTTCTGCATTTCCTGAAAAAGCATACCAAATCATTTCAAAAGCCAGTTATTAAACACAGTGTTCTCTAAGGGAACTATTATCTCAGGGAACTACTATGGGAAGAGCCTCCATGCTTTGCATTTGTACTTCCGTTTCAAGAACTGTCGCAGAAAAAGTCTTGAACAACGTATAGCACTAGAGAGTATCCTAAGACGGTCCAGGTTTAGCTTTTATAAGAGAAATAAAGTTAACATAACTGGTGGGTCAGTATCTTCTGATGAAAGAATTAAGAGTTACATTACTGAGGAAAAAGTTGAAGACCAGCAAAACAAGGATAGGTAGGGGCTGAAGTACTGTGAAGTGGAACACCGACAATATGCCATATAGTAATTTTTGTAGCTGTCACAGCAAAAGACATCAATGCATCACAACTGTGTTGAAAAAAATAATAGAGAGTTTGCTTTTAAATGCTGCTTTAAGGCACTAGTAAATGCAAATAAACCAGAATCTTTAAAAATATTAATTACAGTAACACTAACGTTCAAAGATGAACTTAGAGGAAATAAAGATGCTCCAATAATTCTCCATGTAGCATATTTAATCTCCCAGCCTGTTGTACCTTATAACCACACATTACCTAATTTCAGCTGGCAAATAAACTCCCATAAATCAGATTTTACTCTCAAAGGGATAAGAGTGAGTAATTAATAATAATATCGAGATTACCGGGAAAAAAATCAGCACCTGAAAGAAAAAAACAACCCAGGGCTTGCCTAGATTTTTAATGGATAGTTAAAAAAAACTAAAAATATCACACAGACAGCCAGGAAGCAAACTGATAACATATGGTCAGAAAGAAACGGCAAGCACACATCACTGCTGTATTGTAAAATACTTTTTCAAACGTGCATTCCACATGTATCACTGGCTTTCAAATGAAACCAAGAGAAGTTCATCTGCTGTGAAAGAGATACCTGGGAAAAATCAGCCAGTTTTGAAAGGTTATTAATACTAATGAACTGCATTTGATTGTTGGAAAGCAAAAACCATTCAGAGCTAGATTCTTAATTCTGATACACAACTTGGTTGATTCTGCTATAAAATCTTTTATTGCAAAACTGAGTGTAAGTCAGACTCTTGGTTTCCACTTGCTATTTCTGTTCATCTGTCTTTTGATTGCTCAGGGGAATTTGAAATTGAAATTCTTTTCCCCAACAGATTTCACACACACGCACAGGCATGTCCTGCTGGGTGAAATATTCGTCCCACAAGAAAATATCGTAAGGCTTAAAGGGAATCCTTTGCGTACCACTTTCCTTTCCCTGCCATGACATCTCCCTCTCCTCCTACCATGTGCATTTCCCCAGACAGGTGGGGTGCTTGGCAGGAACTGAAGGTCAAAATAATATTTTTATTTGGGATAATGGTCTTCTTCCATCCATACAGAGAAAGATCCAAGTGTGGAAGGCTTTTCTTCATTCATGGAGCTGAAGATGTGACCTTGCTCAATAAAAGTAATTCTTCACTGCCAGTGAAGGTGTGAACTGATCCCTGTATTCATCCACTGAGGACTGTTTCTTCCTTTGTATACAGCTGTTACCAGCAACGAGTTTTCTTTTACAACTTTGTTTCTCAACACTGGATAACCACAGTTTGGGCTTTCTAATGACCACAGCCAGAGAGAAGCCAGGACATTGTGCTGCAAAGGTGCAAGGCAGCATCCAGGGAGAGTTTGCACTGGGGGCCAGCTGAGTGAGGCTCTCACATGGACCAGAAGACAGGACATGTCTGCAAAATGCATCCTCCCTGATTTAAAGCTCTTTATATATGTAGGATAATTTTGATGTGACTTGGAGTTGTTCCGACTCAAAGTATAAAGTGCCCATTCTGAAGAAAAATTTATCACTTGTTTTAAATGTCACTGGCACCAGCTCTGGTTTGTTGACCTTTTCTATGTAGTGTAGGGATAGATATTCTTGAATGCTCACACAACGGTGTTTTCTTTACCTTTCTATCTAGAAAAATTTTGCATGTGAATCACTTTAGGGATTTCTTTTAGTCTTTTTCTTTTCTTTTTCCTTTCAACCCGAGTTAGAATTCAGTTCAGGGATATGTAAATTATCCCACAGAAAACTAAATATAGCAACAACTGAGATAGATTAGGTGAGATTGTGTTATGTTTTTGTGAGCTGCAATTAGACAGCCAGCAGCTTCACTTGTAAATACCAGACTTTAAAGGATAAAAGACCAGTGAATACTTCCTTCAGTAAAGTGCCTTGGGAAGAAAATACACTTTGTTTGCCAATTGTGCTCAAAAATAATTTCAGATGGCTCATTCCATTTTCTGCTTTAGCAAGGGACTCGCTTAGGACTGTGCCTTGCTTACACCTGGTAAAGCTTTCTTTTGATGCTTTAGTTGTTCTTATCCCTTGAGCTAGCATTCTGCAAAGGAGTATATGTAACTGAGATTCCTATTGACCTCATTAGGCTTTAGCTCAGGTCCTTGGCAAGAGGTGCAGCAGCTCTATCATGACTTACTTCTGCTGATACAACGCTGCAGTGCTCTCTTGAGGGTCCCAGGTGGTCACTTGCCAAAGAGACAGCTTACACTGGAGGGAGAAAGAGCTCCCAGGCAATGAGACAAATAAAATTAGTAAGTACTAATGTTCAGTCATAGGGAGAGAAATAAAATTAATAAATATTCATGCTCAATCGTGGTTTTGCTATGTTTTCTTGTTATCTAAACAGTTAAGGGAAACAGATCATGTTACGAACAAATGAAACCTCCAAGACGATTTCACACATTTTCTCAAGAGTACATTCACCTTGTCCCTTACTTTTTTCTGCTAGGATTATTTGGAAGAAAACAGGTTTAAGATGTTTAATGGGAGAAAGTGCAACCCCCATAGGATTCAGAAGTTGTTTCAAGTTTTGCTGTGAAAATACCTGTCTTTGGACAGTGACCCAGGGCATTTTGCTTTTTTTCCCATTTTTCAGATAAGGATAATACAACTTCTTTTACAGCATTACTGTGAGAATTTCTAGTTTTCCAGAATTAGTTTTGCATGACTGGCTGAAGTTGTAGAAGAGGAAGAGATTATGATTTAAAAAAAAAGAAAAATCTGCCTTTCCTGCTTATATGACTGAAGATCATCCATTTAGGGGGCTTCAGAGGAGTGATACTGTAATTAAAATATAAAAAAATAATGCATTTCATAACTTAAATTCTTCATAAGAGAAGAATAATGGGAAGAAACAGAGACATCATGGTTTTATACAAATATTTTGGTAATAAATATAATAAAAAATACTCCTGAATTACATTATACAGAATTATTTGTATATATGAGAAACAGCTACTGACTTTTTAAAAAGCAAAAGAAAGGATGATTCTCATACCCATCTTCATGACAATACTGAGTTCTTAATTTTCCTGTAATGTTTTGTATTCTTTAAGGATTCTAATTAAATTTGGCTTTCTTGTTCTGCATGGTTATTCTTTTGTACTGTAGGTGCATTATATGAAGCACAATTTGTCTTCAAAATGGTCAGTACTCTGAATTACTCTTCTGACAGAAACAGTAATCCCCCAAAAAGCTGGAATTGTTTAAAATCTTGCAGACATCCCAGGTAGTCTTTTAGCAACACAACTGGTGCTTTGCTTTTCAACCTGGAAGTCATGAACTCATGTCAGGGCATCTCAGGCACCTGCTATTTCCATACTGCTGAGCAGGAAAAGGTCTTCAGGGGCTACTAAAGGAAAAGAGGAGAGGGAGGGGGCTTGGTGCAGAAATCCTGAGAATTACTATTTCAGTGTTAAGGTAAAAGCATCCTGACAAATGAAGTTCAAAATATCAGGCTGTATCCATCAAGTTTTTCAAGACTGTGCCAAGGCAAAACATAGTGGCTTTGTGGTCTTGGTTCAGTCAGCAAGGCAGCTTGATTTAGCTTCTAGAAGTACCAGCTAAAGAGAAGGCCTTTGTGGGAGGCAGAGACATAAAAGGGCTCTGGTGGTCCCTTTCAGTGCAGTATTGCTGTGTCCTTCCCCAGATTCTAGTTTGAATAATGGTGGCTGCTGAAAACACATAAATCGGGCACCATTTTAATGATGGGTTGCATTTTAATATATATTTTAGGAGATGCAAATTCTAGCCATCATGTTGGGTAATCATTTGGACTTATTTTTAATTTTTTAACAGCCAGGTTTTGTAGAGATTAAATTATGAAATTACAGCAAGACATACACATACAATAGTGGAGGGACTAGAGATATCTTATAAAATGGTAACAGAGCAAAACTATCATGTCCCTGTGACAATGTGAAGTCTGATACTAAAAGAGGGTCAATCCAAAATTTACATAATAGGAGAATGGCAAACCTAAGCAATAAAATTCCAGGCAGACCATGCAATACCTAGGTCAAAATAAATGCAAAATGGTTTCATTTTCATAAAATGTCCTGTACTACTAGACATATAAAATACTACTTATAAAGACATCTTTCCACAAAAGCAAAAATGAAAGAATTGCAAATGAAGCAGCTATATACCAAATCATTTTGCACTGCCTGCTACCCTGTAGCCAAATGTGTGTTTGACACTCCTCGATGAAGATGGAGTACTATTTTAAGCCACAAAATACCTTTCATTAACTCATTTTTCATTACACCTGCTGTATCTACCTCTAAGGCTTCCTGGATAAATATATTGTGTTGGAAAGCAATGCCTTTGTAACACCACAAGGCACCTGCACACCATCTTCCAGGCAGGCTGCACCCTTTTGTAAAGCCTTATCATGTCAAGTACTGGAGGCTTTGTACTGCTCTCTTTGACACTGCTTTTCTCAAAACCAGCTCTGACTGAGACATTTTCTTCCGCTTGCCCCAGGACTGAGGATATGTCCATTGGAAACCCAAAGGACACGGTGTTTGTGAGAGTGACCAAGCTATGCAGTACCAGCAAGGAACATACTAGAGTTTTATAATGCAGTTACAATGGCTTCCTTGCATATCTCTTCTGGGCATTGTTAATTTCACTCATTCAATGTACAGGTAATTCCATGAACTCTCAGCTGGGGTACTCAGTATCACCTAAACAGTAAAGGGAAGAAGTTTATAATACACAAAGGAGACAGGCCAGGGAACAGTTATAAATGCATACTAGCAGTGTGAGAACTTGGTGGAAGAAACTGTAAGCTTCTTTCCAACCTGCTTTAATATTGGTTTAACAGTCAGAAGAAAAAAGCTTTGTTATTAAGCAAAGTTTAATACAAAGTTTATATTAAAGTTCTGCTCAAATAATAGAAGTCCTTTTTCTGATTGTTAAAGCTATATGAAAGATGACTGAGAAATGTTTTCATGCTCTTACATTAGCCTCCACCTGCCAGTGTCACAGATGATTTCACTTTCCAGCAAGATGGCAACTACTAGCACTCAGATGAAAAATACATGCTAGGATCCCGCAACAAGCAACAGTTTGTACCACTGGCAAAATACTTATTTTCCCATTAATTATTTAAATGTTGGTTTAAATGTGTTGATTCTGAGACGGTTTCTACCTTACTCTGAACCTTAAGTTGGATGACTTGTCCAGAAGAATATTTCTTTTTCAATGAGATGGAGTCCCCTGCAGGGAGGAACATGCTGTCCTGACAATATCATAATATACCCCCTTAATTTCCTTAAGATAAATATTTCACATAAATCAACAAAGTGTTTTCAATAAGAAAGCAAGAGAAAAAGTCACAATAGCTTTGAATAATCTTTAGAAGCCTCTCCTCCTGCCTGCCCACAAGCAACAGTCACAGATTATGCCTCCTGTTAGCAAGTAGTTCAAACAAACAGTGCTAGGACCTGACAGATGCATCCTACATATTTCAGGGGCTTTCTGCTTCTGCTAGCTCTAGCTCAGCCCTGTGGGCTGAATGTCCATTTGTGCCTGGTGTGCAGGAAGGTACTGTCCAAGTTAGTTCATCTGAAATGAGTCCAGTTGACCTCTGAGGTCATGCAAATCAAAACAGAAGAAGGTAGACAACCAGGATATTCTCTGCAGAAGCACACTAAACTACACCCCACACACTAACTAATCAAAATCATTTTCTCCCCCATCAAATGAATCTCAACATGAGTCCACTACTTCATGTAGAAACCTGGGTTTCAAATGGCTGTCAGACTGTAGCCCTCTAACCATCCAGATGAGCTTCTTTACTTCCATGAATGGCTCTGGTCAGGCGCCCAGGGTACCACCCAGAGAAAGAGTGGAGCCAGCTTATGTCCCAAATCCTTGTTTTTCCACCCACAACCTCAGCTCACATGTTTCATATGAGACTTAGGCAATACTGAAGCATTTCTTTCCATATTGATATGCTACTGCCTACTCTGTCTCAGGTATAATGAAACAAAACAAGGACTTGATTTCATTTCCATTCACAGTATCACTGGGATCAGCACTAAAACAGTCCAGTCCCAGTAGCTCTTCTCTGCATCCACATGGAAATATGTGCTGCATATATGGACCAAGGATAACCAAAAAATTATCAAAACCTAATAGAAACTCCATTCCTTAAAAAACTTTATGAATTAATCTTTCTAGCTTGTTAGGCAAGATGCAACTCAATTACATTATTTAAATTAACAATAAAGACTACTGCAGAATATTTCACCCAACAGGAACACAAAGCAAGAGCTGAAAGCACAGGCAACTCCAAGGATGTGTCTAAAATGCAGTCAAATGGAGGCACTCTTGAGCTAGTTTTAAACTCATTAGGCTTGGATGCTGTTGGCAGCATAGTCAGGGTAGCAGGGTGTTCAGCATGGACTAACATCAGCTCCATCAGTAGATGGTGTTATTTTCCCAGGTTTTTTGGAGAGGTCATGTAATTACACTTGGCACTGAGCTGCTAGAGCTACACCCCGAGTTTGTTTGAAGGTCATTAGAGTGTGACTGTATGAGCTGCAGGCAGGGCAGCACAGATACTGCTACATGCCTTGACTCAAAGGAGGGTAAGGAGTGGGAGGATGCTGTTTGTGTTTGCATTGGTGCCATGTAGCTCTAATGAGTCACTCTGACTGTCCAGCAAGAGATACATTGCAACATGTTGTCTCAGGGCTTGCAATAATGAAACTGTAAAGGGCTATAATCAAACGATTTGCTAATGGGCCTGTGTTATTTTGTCCCTCGTGGACCTCTTCGTAGGTCAAGTGCTGACACTGTTGACAAGTCGAGTATAGATCGAAATATTTTTTCTATAATGAATAGCTAGAGCCAGGGTATTACCTCAGTTGGCTGCAGTAGTCACCAGCTTTTCCAGCAAAAATGTGTTTGCTTGTTTCTTTACATGTAAAAGGGCAGCTGTAATAGATTCAGAAAAAACATGGGTTTATTCATCTTATAAGTGTGACCAATGAGAGTGTTAATATGTTATGAGGGGTGCAAGAAAAGGAACAGAATTCAAGCTCAAATGTATGCAGTCCAAGCAAAGGCAAAGTACAAAGTGCCTTGTGTAGTTAATTTCTTGCACAGATTCCTTCAGTGCTGTAGGTTCCATTACCCGAGGTGCTTCACCTAACATCCCTGCCAGACGGTAGGTCATGTAATTCATTTAACTTATCTCTAGCATCTCAGAAATGTATTTGCTGGCAACATGCTTGATTTTGATCCCAGGTCTGGGGTGCAGGCAGTAGAACATCCAAGAGAGCAACAAGCAAGATGTCATCCTCCTTATTGCTGCACAAGGACCTTGTGGTAAATCCCACCTGCATTACTTCTCCAACACACAGCCACACTTCCTAACTTAGTTCTTCAGCTACCTCTGCTAGTTTTGAAAGCAGCTGCTCTTAGGTAGCTGATGAACATTTACCAAACCAAACTCAAGTAGCAATTTATCTTCTCTTACTGTAATTGATCAGTATTTTCAACCTGTGGTAGAAGGCACTTTTCCTGGTGGGTTCAGTAATGGAATTTACAGAAGCTCTTCCACTAGTTGGGTCAGGTCCCTGCCTTACAGAGAGAAAATTTCAAAAGTTGGATAATTTAAAGAGGGTTTTTTAGCAAAGAGAAATGACGTTCCAAATCCTTGGGGAAACCTCTTCAAAATGTGCAATAACTTTTAAGTTAGACCGGAATGATTGTACAAATGTTGTGATATTTCTGAAAGACAGAAGTAAAATTCTTGGAACATTTTAGTACCCCAACTAGATCAGTATCAGTAACCAGTTTCATGCATTTAGCACCTAGGTGAAATATAAGGATCATAGGATGGAAAAGCTTCTTGCTGAGATTTGCACATTTCTTTGCAAGAGAAAAAAATTTATTCTTCAATAGTTTGACAGTTGATTAATGGTTTAGCTGAGCAAAAGAGCATCCATATGCTTTATTTCCTATAGGGCAGTGTTTTTACCTGGAAAACTTCTAGTAGCAGCCTAGTATGATGTTGTCCAGAGATCTGTCAGGAGAAAAATACCAGGAGAGGATATAGAAGATAAGGAGAGACAGATGGAGATGGAGAAAAATTTTCCCAAAAAATTTGCTCCCAAAAAGTCATGATCTGACCAAAAAGCTGCTGTGGAACCTATATTCGTAATCACCATTCAAGCAGGACATCCAGCATTCAAGGATTCACAAATGATCTATGGAACTTAAACTGAGTTTTTAATTTACAAACTAATTACACAGACCTATCTTCACAGCTAATACATTTTTTCTTCACAGATGTTAATATAGTTTATAAATTAATAAGTGAACTGAGATTAAGCTAATGAAAGCTAAATGGAATTTTAGCTAAAAAATATCTTTGTTTTAGTTAAACAAATGTTTAGTTTCATACCGTAATACAGAAGGTGCTTTTACAGAATATGAGAAGACACTGCAATATGTTATGTATATGGTATGCCACCCATCAGAATAAAAAACATCAAAACATCTGAATCATGCCATCTAAGTTGTAACATGCACAAACACAAAGTTGTGAATTCCAGCTTTTTAATAAGAAGGTTGTCATATATGTTACTCTCAGGTGGGTTTCAATATGGCCTTTGCACAGCAGCTGAGTTTCATTAGAGGGAAGCAGTGCGTCCTATAGAGTCACACTCCTGGGCTCCTAAAGAATAGACAGTGTTAAATACTAGATAAAAACCCAAGAAAGAGAAATAGATATAACAAAGTGCTGTTACCCTTGGAGTAAATGTAGCAATAACTACTTGACATACAGGTCAAGTAGATATTAGATCTTGGCTACATTATTTGTGATTGCAACAATCATAAATAGGATAGAAGAAATGGTGAAATATATATATCTGTCTTTCTGATGCAGCATAAAACTGACATCTTGCCTATTTCTTGACATTAAGGATTCTGCTGCTAAGCCTGTGTTGGTTTGGGTTTGGGTTAGGGGTTTTTTTTTTCAAAGAAATGGGCTATTTTTCATGGAGCAAAATGGTAGATTTCATGAAGTAACACTGCATTTCATAAACAGATATTTCAAGAGACATTGTCAACCAAATAATGCTTTATAAGGCACTAGAAATGATTCACTGCATGTCTGAAAAACAACTTTTATTCACTTTTAGCTTACTAAAATGTTACTATACTCTATGAAGTTGAGTGGCTGCAAATGTGAGTCAGGAATCCTTTGTCCTACTTTTTTTCTTCTCATTCGCTGAGAAGGAAAAACTGACTGGATTAGTCCCCTTCCATTGGATTAGGACTCTGCCATGAGAAACAGACCACAAAGATCAGGAGAGAAAGAATGGACAGTAAAGAATAGGACCCTCTTTCCTTGAAGAAAATTATTTTGTTTTCTCTTGAAGACATCAAATCCCTTCAAAACAAAGTATCTCCTCAGTTCTTACCCTTTCTCTTATATTTATCTCATATGAATTCCTAAGATACCTGTATTTCCATACATATGTTTAGATAATGGGTCATAGGCAACTCTGTAAAGATACCATAATTAAGCACACAGATGTATGATCAGAGCAAATACTACAATGCAAGATCCCATTCACTTGCCCATTTTTTGTCTGAAGTCAATTGGTAATATTCTCCTCTCTCAAGCATTTTCCATGCATGTCTAGGAAGTGACAAACTGGCAGAAATGTGAATTTCATATTTTTGCCAGAATATTTTTTAACTGACCAACTCGTGAAAGTAATGGAATTATTAGTCTTTCCAATGGCAATTGCCCAAACCCCAAAAGTTGGATGAACTCCAAGAGTGGGAATGACATCTCTGATACCTACCGATTTGTGTTTTCTGGATCTTGAATCTGAATGGATAAAACGATCTCTGGGTTATGTTTGAAATAGTTATGTGGTGTGGCTGGGTACTGATGAACACTGAAGAGCAGCCGAAAGTAAATCTAGAAGACACTGAGGCTAATGAACGTGCTTGTTGATCTGTGCGAAAGACTATGCTGCAGAATTCAGTTGGTTCCTTGACCATATTTCCTTCTCCTACGCAGACAAGCTTTGGGGCCTTTATGCTTCCTTCCGAAAATGTCTTGTTTCTTCCCAAATTATAATCACACTTTCTTCTAGAGTTCACATTTCCCTGGTTTGGCCAGTAAAACAAACCTCGTGGAACATAAAAAGCAATCCCTCTGACCAAAACCCAGAGAAACTAATCTACTATCCATTCACAGTATCCAACATTGGACAAAGAGGTGGACAAAGAAAAAGTCATCAGAGATGGGATTGCTCTACATCGTGCAAGAGCTGAGCACCTCAATGTGCTTTTCAGTGCAATGTGAACTGTGGTAGCTTATATCTTCCTTGACCACCTTATCAGAACTGCAGACATGTACAGATCTACGAAGAGGTCTCCCCAAGCTGAATAGTTTGTGTCACGAGCAGCGCACACTTCATTTCTTATAAAACCCCTCGTGTCCTTTTTAAATCTGTTGCTTGTTAGCACTGGCTTCTGCTAAGTTCCTAATCAAAACCCCACAGTGACAATGAGCAAGTCTACAATAAACTGAAATCATAGTCCATATTTTGCTTATTTGTTTGTTTTATCAACAATACCCAGGTCTGTCAAAACTATAAAGAAGCCTGTGAAAAAGTTACAGTATCTCCAGTCATCTCTTCTTGCCCCTGATGCCAGTGGCTCATCCACAGGTTGTATCTTCTCTTTAAGCACAACCACATTTCTGATAAGTGGCTAAAAGTAACTAGCGAAAAAAAAGCAACTTTACCCTTTCAATTCAAACAAATCATTAAATCATATAAGCCAGTTGCAAGTAGATAAGTCTGATTCAAGTCCCAGAAATTTCACTGAAGTTTAGATCAGATCCACAGTGACTATGTGGGGCAATTGAAAAGTCTAAGCTCTGACAATCAGCAGGAAGAGTGACAGTCTGCAACTGCACTGCAGGAAGGGAATGAGCAAAACCTGACGTGACCAGAAGGTGTTAGAGTTGATGGAAACATCAGGAGAAGGGGCTGTGTTGCAGCAGTTTCACCTCTTGAACTGTCAATTTAACTTTGATGTTCTTCTCCTCCTAGCAGTATGTATGCCACTCCCCTATGATACCCTAACAGGTCCACCCAGCATGGTTCCAGGTACTGGTGGAACATAGTGGAAGGTTCCTGGGGAAGTAGCTTATCATTTACTGATTCTTTAAACCAGAAAACAGGATGCAAGGATTTGTTTCAAAAGGAAGTTATGATTGAAAAGTCAAGTATTTGGAACGTGGGAACTGACAGTTTTAGACTGATTTATGCAGCTTTATCTCACCTTGCTCCGCCAGACATGATTACACTATGATGCAGTCATGGAGGATAAAATCCTAATGTCTGTTGCTGCTTGAATGGCTGAACTCATTCAGGGCAGATAGAAATTCCTCCGAGAGCGACTGAGGGCTGTATAGTCAAAGTCTGATGCCAGTAAAACCTCAGCCTCTTGCTGGAGAAGTTCAATGACGTTGGAAATGCTTTGTGAAGCAAGGGAAGGAATGGTCGCATAAGATAGATGAATGCTGCTTTGATTAATATAATTCAACACCTGGACTTGCTTACAATGCTAAGCACAACATTTAAATCCAGCTTTCCATAATTGATTGCAAGCTGCATTTTCCATGTTAAGGATTTCGAATCACAATCAATATTTTGTTTTGCAAAGCAATGAACAAATGACTGCTAACTGCACCAAAATTATCAGCTCAGTGTCTTCCATGGGACATACTAAATGAACACAGATTTCACATGTCTCTGATCTTTGGGATCCCAGTTATATAATGGAGTTAAATCCTCACTTTGTAGAGTCATTCTGAGGGTTAATCTGTTAATGTTCATGATGTAAGCAGCAATAGGAGTAAAGAGAGCCATAGACAGCCTAGTCGGAAGATTCCCAAATCTGTATTTAACAGAGTGAGAATCTGGCATGAGAAATATTGCTGAAAGTCCTACTTGGGCACGACAAACACACAGGCTTCATTAGCTGATCAATGAGTGAACACTAGCTCCTCAGTGCCTGGGTGAGACAGGCCTACAGCAAAGGTAGTCAGGTTGTAATGCAAGCCTCAGTTTTGGTGTTTTCTAAGTTTCTACATTTTTTGGTGACCTTCTACTTTCATTTGTAGTATAAAACAGCTTTAAAAAAATGGGCAGCTCTCATTGCCTGGTCACAACTTCAGTTTTGCTGATGTGGTGCCAAGATATTTTTTCAGTATTTGCTCAATAAAGTAAACACGACCAGAAATGCCTGTCAAATATTTAAAATCCCAGTGTGCTAAAGAGCATTTCAGAATGTTTCTTAAAATGCTCTAAAAATCTGAAGTGCCAAAGTAGTTAAAATCCTCATCAGAAAATTAGGATGATTGCATGAAGGACTGTGTTCTGGATCCCTGATAGCAGAAGAAATGAATTCCAGACTGCTTCTCCACCTGTGTTAGTATTTTGCACCAAAAAAAAATAAACTGCTTGCGAAAACGTATAGGGAAGCAGGAAATCTGGAGTCTAAAATATGTCAATGTACACAAACCCGTGGTTTATAATTGTGCACACTGTAAACCATCTGTCTAGCAGTTAAATACACTCTCATTTAAATGAGTAAGTACATTTAATGGACAAGGTATTAAGATCACTGAGGGGTGAAGTTTTATATTTGCAGTGTGCAAATGCCAAAGTGGAACCACTTGTACTTTTTCAATACCACATATCTTTAAAATAACTAAGAAAAATTACTACTTACCTGCTGCATACCAAAAACTGGTTCTTTTTAGGCAAATCATTACAAACTGGAATAAATTGAATTAAAAGCCTGATGGTCTCATGGCCTCCATTCCAGAAGTATAAATCAGGCTGCAGCTCATCTACCACTGTTGTGAACTCGTTAAATACACAGAGAGTGATAAATACAGGGAGAAATGGTCTAATGACTTTACTTGTGGTATTCATTGTCATTTCTATCATCTTTTAAATAAGACAGGACCGGAGAGATCTCTTCTAAACACCTTAACTAATACATTGTCAGTGTTTAAACAATTGCTGCACAAAAATGGAAATTAGCTGATACGATCAAGCCATATGGCTAATGTAATTGATTTGTTCAGATTTTTAAAAAATATGAAAAACAAAGCCAGAACAGCAGCATAATATAATTTATAAATTTAACTAGAGGTGATACGTTCCATTTAGTTCGACAACAAATAGCATCTTCCTGGTGTTTTATATTAAGTATAATGAGAGAAGAACTGCGTTGTGTCCTAAATAGACCTGACCCAGCGGAACAGATTTCCGAAGGACTCGGGGGCAGTGAAGTTGCTGACTGTTGACCAGAGGGGGTACTGGTAGCGGGGGCTTAAGGAAAACCAAGGGTTGGAGGAGCGGTGCCTCCGGGGCCGTGGCGGGGAAGGGGCCGGGTCCCGGGGATCCCTTCGGGTCTCCGAAAGCAAGCGATCCCTGAGTGGGGGGGAAGCGGTGCTCACGAAGAGGTACCCAGAAGGCTCGGGATCGGGTTTCTGAGCACTTTTTCACTTGCTCCTGAAGCTTAGATTCGATCCGTAATTTTTAAGACCCGTTCAATGTCCCAACGAGCCGGTAGTTCCGGTTCTGGTTGACTCGCACTCAGCAAAACAGATACAATAGATCTGCGCTGGGAAATGTATTTGTTTCTCTACTCTGAAGTTTTTCAGAGCCTTCCTTGGTCGCCTTGAGGATGTATTTTGTCCTCTGCCCGATTACTGCTACGTGGACGTTCCTTTATACGGGCTGTGAACGGCAATTTTGAGTCTGGGCTAAGCAAAAAAATGAAAGTTTGAGAAAGGGACAGCTTCGTTTTTTTCTGGCAAGTTCAGTAGGCTACCAAAGCTGAGCGTTGGGAAGAAGGAGCCCTATCAGCTGGCTGGTGTGTGCACGTGGGGGCTCTACCCCTTTCGGAAACACACCACGAGCAGCACCCCAGAAACGCCTTTGCTTTCTAGCAAATACCCCGAAACGGTTTTACCCTTCGAATAGGGTTTCTTTGCTTGTTTTATCGGACAAAACTGCCCTCGTCCTGATGGAGGATAACGAGTTCAGCCTCTGAATACCAAGAGAAGTTGAACTGATTTAGATAAAAGCCCCATTTGCATAGTCTGGAAACTGTAGACATGGCTTAACCGACCACTTCGCTCCTCTGAAATTCGCTCCCATAGCTAAGAAGTGAAAGTCTTATTAAGGTGCTCTGATCGGAGTTTTAATAACGTGTTAATAATCCCAGGCCATTGGTTAGAAAAGGAAGGCTTTCAGCCAGCTGGTGCGTTTGGAAGAAGCGCACCGTGTGTCCGTTCCGGCGCGGAGCGTGGGAAGTGAGGGCAGGGCGGGCAGGGCAGGGGGCCTACCTGAAGGGGGGCTGGGCCCGAGCCGGGATGGGCCGGGAAGGACAGCAGGGGCAGGCAGCCTGGCCTGCTTTACATCCCGGTGTGTGTGTGTGGATGTACATTTATTTATTTAAAAATTAAATAAAATAAAACAAGGGGGATTTCAAGCCGCAATCTGTGCCTCACATAATTTTGTAAATAAAACAGCTAAGATGATGTTGGGTTGTTTGTTTTCTCCCCTGTCATTAGAGTCCTTCTTGGCGAAAGCAAGGCAAGACTGGGAGAGCCCAGGGCCTCTCCTGCCACTCCGGATGTAGGAGCACCGCAAGTCCCCGGGGCCGGCGATAATGAGACCCTATGCGGGGATGATTGTCTTTAGCTGCAAAGATCCATGATTAATGATTTATCAGGAACTTAGTTTCACTCGCTTGGACCCAACAGGCTGCACAAGGCCTTCAGAGATTGCTTTTCTAGATGTAAAATTGACTTCCCTACCTCGTCTCCTTGGCTCGTTACTATTATCATCTGGGTTTAAATTTCTCTTTTTAAACAGTGTAATCTTTCTTCGGTTGTGCGCCCTAGAGTAAAAACCAGGGCATCATTTTCACATCAAAGAACTGTCAGCTCTCTCGTATGTATTGCTGCCCCTTGCACCCTCTCTAAAACACTACCCTTGACACCCGAGCATGAGGAGCGCGGTGGAGATATATCGCTGTAATCACAGCCGTTATAATTGAGTTTCACACTGGAGAGCCGCAACGCGAGGGACCTTCTCGGAGCGGAGCGGTGTGGTGTGGACCAGCCCGTCGGCCGGCAAAAGCCCGAGTGGGGCAGGGACATCCTCATCCCCGAAGCATCCCACACCGCCGGTCCCCGCTGTGCTCCCATCCGGGAAGGGAGCCCGGCGAGTCCAAGAGCTGTTCAGGACCGCTCCGTGCCAGACCGCGGGGGGGGGGGAGCCCCCCTCACACGGCCACTGCCTCCTCTTCGGGGCTCTCGTCGGCCTTTTTCGCCTCCACCTGCCACTTCCTGGAGCACTGTGCTCGGCCCCAGCCCTCTGCCCCGCTCCGGGCGTGCTCCCAGGGGGGGCCCGCTCGGTGCAGGGCGCACCGGGGACCCGAGGCCGAGCCGCTGCTCTCCGGTGCAGACGGGGTCCTTCTCACCCGTCTCTCTGCTCACAGCGAGGCTTTAGAAAGTTTCTCTCTATCATGTGCACCCCTCCCGGATTAGTTTCCCGAGCGTGGGGAGCCGGCTGGACCGCTCCCCGCACCCCCTGCCTGCCTCCCTGCCCGATATCTCCGCGCCTGTCCCCGCCTGGCCAGAGGAACAGGGTCAAAACTGTAAAGTCTGTCACCTCCCTGATGGTCGTGCCCCCGGGCTAGAGTGGCTAAGGGCGAGCAGGGCATTCACCCGGGCCTTGGCGGTTTGGTCACTGGGATCAGTGGAGCCGGTGAGAAAGGGAGAAGTGGGAAAGGAGCAATCCTGCCGGGAAAGGGGGCGAGGCAGCACGTAAAGGGGAGCTGCAGTTTCCTGTCCTGTCTCGTAAGGAAATCCACACGAATCATTAAATATATATATACTTTCTTGTCATGGAAAAGGAGGGTTGTTTCTCGTTTTATAATTTGGTGGGGATTAATTAACACGAAATGGCTTAGCCAGATGACGGAGCAGGAGCGAGAGGACCTCTTCCTAATCACCCTTGAGTTAAACGCTCAAGGTGGGGGATCATAAGCCGTATCCGTCCCGTGTGCCCCCCTTCCGGGACCCCCCCCACGGTGCTAGCATCCCCTCCCCAAGAGGACTTCAGCTCACTTCTGGGGTACACCGGCACCGGGCCAGCCTCGGATGGGGGGCTTAAGGTAAACCCTGCATTCTCAATGATGTTCCGCCCAGGCCTTGAAGAGAAGAGGGCTCTAAGGTTTTCAAACGGATCCGACACACCTAAAAAGTCCCTGTGTGCCAGACCTAATGCCTCCAGCGGACGGAGAGCTGCTCCTTCAAGTCCTCCTAAAACGCTGGGTCAGTCATCCTCCTCCTCCCCCGATCGTCTTCCATTAGCACAGACCTGTCGAGAGCCATGTGTGTCCCTGATTTCTCCGCAGCTTCTGCTGATGATTTTCTTGCTGATTACTGACTTCAACCCGTTAGAGGTAATGTTGGAAAACTGCGTTATTAGCTAGCCTGAAGGTAATTAGTACTTCCCCCTGCCACTGCGTCTATTGTACAGCATGTAAAAGCCGAGTGTCAACCCCGAGCATCTAATATTCCTCCTACAAAGACCACTCATAGATAATGAGTCAAGAACCCTAAACGGACCCCAAGTAAAGGACACTTATCAGAAGTCTCTCTATGAGGACAGTAATTAATTGCGTCTTCGGAAAACATGAAGTGCTCCCTCGAAGCGACTTGCTGGCTCTGGTGGA